>NC_086452.1:346998661-347299078 GCF_028390025.1 Pseudophryne corroboree | reverse complement strand
AAGTGTCATATCCGCATTGCCTCTTTCTACCATATGTTCTGGGATTGTGGTCTGATCAAACGGTTCTGGCACAAGGTGATAGCGTTTATTAATCAACTAATACCTACCAGGGTGACCCCTAATCCATTAGCCTGCCTATTTGAGAATTTTACCGAATGGGATTTGGGCCCATCCCACACCCAATATATTCCATTCCTTACTATACTGGTAACTGTCTCCAGAAAAATTATTCTTACCCACTGGATATCCAAATCATATCCTACTCTTCTGGAAGTCCATGGCAAATTATTACAAATTTTATATTTTGACAGAAAATTCGCACAAATTAATATTGAAACTGGTGTCAGAACCTTTTATAAGAAATGGGGCTTCTACATTGACTACAGATATCGGGCCACACAAACCCAAATATTTAAGGTATTTGAACATATGGAATGGTTCCTCTATAGACAATTACTGGAATCCTCCTCATCCTGACTCCCTTCCTAGTCTCTGATTATTTCTCATGCATATATTTCCGGAATTTTATGGTATGGTGATATTTACTTCATAAGATTACTATGACTCCCTCACTCCCTTTTCTTCCTCCCTCTTCTTTCCTCATGTGTGCTCCTATTGTCTGATCCTCCCCCCTCTCTTATTTTCTTTCTTTTCTCTTTCATTGAGAAATATCTATTTTACTCTGGTGATATTAAAATGTTTAGTGTTGTGTATCTACATTTGCTTAGGCGATGGATACTCGTTGCCACCCCATTGGCCATTCTATTTACTAGATCTGTTGTTATGCAATGTTAAGGCTTCGCATACCGCTAGCCTTGTTCTTTTCTACAACACATATTTCTGTTGTAATTATATACTTCATTCACTGGATTTTAGAGATGTGCACCGGATATTTTTTCGGGTTTTGTGTTTTGGTTTTGGATTCGGTTCCATGGCCGTGTTTTGGATTCGGACGCGTTTTGGCAAAACCTCCCTGAAAATTTTTTGTCGGATTCGGGTGTGTTTTGGATTTGGGTGTTTTTTTTCAAAAACCCCTCAAAAACAGCTTAAATCATAGAATTTGGGGGTAATTTTGATCCTATAGTATTATTAACCTCAATAACCACAATTTCCACTCATTTCCAGTCTATTCTGAGCACCTCACACCTCACAATACTATTTTTAGTCCTAAAATTTGCACAGAGGTCGCTGGATGACTAAGCAAAGCGACCCAAGAGGGCGGCACAAACACCTGGCCCATCTAGGAGTGGCACTGCAGTGTCAGACAGGATGGCACTTAAAAAAATTGGCCCCAAACAGCACACGATGCAAAGAAAAGAGAAAAAGAGGTGCACTGTGGTCGCTGGACGGCTAAGCTAAGCGACACAAACACCTCGATATCACAGGAATTATTCGTTCTAATCAACGGTATTATTGGTCCAAATCACTGGAAGAAAATGACAAAATCATTGGAATTATTCGTTCTAATCAATGGTGCTATTGGTCCAAATCACTGGAAGAAAATGACAAAATCACTGGAATTATTCGTAAACATTTGTAGAAAGTCGCTGCTTTCTGATTACAGAAATGCTCAGATATTCCTGCGAATCCACAATCCCTTCCCAGAGGAAAAAGAAATTGAGAAACCGTTGTTTGAGAACGTTTGTTCTCTTTCCCTTACAAAGGAACAAACCACTTTCCAAGAAGACTGACGTTTTTGGGATTATGGAGACATAATGTTTTTGAATATAAATCCTAAAGCAGGTGGTGTATTAGAGCAAAAGAGTGCAAGAGACCAGCCATGCAGTTTCTGAAATATTATGACAAAATGTTACTGTATTTCATAAGCACTCATTCCTAACTCTGCTAAGTACTGTTTGGTATACTGTATCTGGCTTCCATGAGGTAGTTGTCCATTATTTCAGCTTCCATTGACCTTTTTGAAGGTGGTAGAAGTTATCGATTCTTTTTTCTTTTTTTCCCCCCCTATTTTTAATTTTCTCCTGCATAGCCCAGTAAAATGTTGCAATGTTAAGTATTGACTTGTGCCTTCTGGGGGTCCACTTCTTCACCAAACCCAGCCAAATCTCATCCTAACCCTCTGTTCCACGTTCTCTATGTACCCCATCTGTGTCACCCATGTCTGTCTACCCCTCCCCTTTAGATTGTAAGCTCTCACGAGCAGGGCCCTCTTCCCTCATGTGCTTATCCTTTGTCTTACTTTAATAATCTTCAACTGTACCACATCCAGCAGTCTTCGCCACCTGATACTTATTCCAGTGTCATCTGCTGATGTAACTATGTTTATTTACCCTGTACTTGTCCTATACTGTCATCAACTGTAAGTTGCTTTTTTCCTGTTTGATTATTTATGTACTCTGTAATTGGGCGCTGCGCAACCCTTGCGACGCCATATAAATAAAGGATAATAATATTATTAATATAGGGTGTATAATCCCCAGGTGTATCTCACACATCACACAGTACAGTATATAGGGTGTATAATCCCCAGGTGTATCTCACACATTGCTCAGTACAGATTACAGGATGTATAATCACCAGGTGTATAACACACATCGCACAGTACAGTATATAGGGTGTATAATCTAGGGATGTGCACTTGAAATTTTTCGGGTTTTGTGTTTTGGTTTTGGGTTCGGTTCTGCGGCCGTGTTTTGGGTTCGAACGCGTTTTGGCAAAACCTCACAGAATTTTTTTTGTCGGATTCGGGTGTGTTTTGGATTCGGGTGTTTTTTTCAAAAAACCCTAAAAAACAGCTTAAATCATAGAATTTGGGGGTCATTTTGATCCCAAAGTATTATTAACCTCAAAAACCATAATTTCCACTCATTTTCAGTCTATTCTGAACACCTCACACCTCACAATATTATTTTTAGTCCTAAAATTTGCACCGAGGTCGCTGGATGACTAAGCTAAGCGACCCAAGTGGCCGACACAAACACCTGGCCCATCTAGGAGTGGCACTGCAGTGTCACGCAGGATGGCCCTTCCAAAAAACACTCCCCAAACAGCACATGACGCAAAGAAAAAAAGAGGCGCAATGAGGTAGCTGTGTGACTAAGCTCAACGACCCAAGTGGCCGACACAAACACCTGGCCCATCTAGGAGTGGCACTGCAGTGTCACGCAGGATGGCCCTTCCAAAAAACACTCCCCAAACAGCACATGACGCAAAGAAAAAAAGAGGCGCAATGAGGTAGCTGTGTGACTAAGCTCAACGACCCAAGTGGCCGACACAAACACCTGGCCCATCTAGGAGTGGCACTGCAGTGTCACGCAGGATGGCCCTTCCAAAAAACACCCCCCAAACAGCACATGACGCAAAGAAAAAAAGAGGCGCAATGAGGTAGCTGTGTGAGTAAGCTAAGCGACCCTAGTGGCCGACACAAACACCTGGCCCATCTAGGAGTGGCACTGCAGTGTCACGCAGGCTGGCCCTTCAAAAAACTACTCCCCAAACAGCACATGACGCAAAGAAAAAAAGAGGCGCAATGAGGTAGCTGTGTGAGTAAGCTAAGCGACCCTAGTGGCCGACACAAACACCTGGCCCATCTAGGAGTGGCACTGCAGTGTCACGCAGGATGGCCCTTCAAAAAAATACTCCCCAAACAGCACATGACGCAAAGAAAAATTAAAGAAAAAAGAGGTGCAAGATGGAATTGTCCTTGGGCCCTCCCACCCACCCTTATGTTGTATAAATATGACATGCACACTTTAACCAACCCATCATTTCAGTGACAGGGTCTGCCACACGACTGTGACTGAAATGACGGGTTGGTTTGGACCCCCACCAAAAAAGAAGCAATTAATCTCTCCTTGCACAAACTGGCTCATCATCATCCTCCGATATATCACCGTGTACATCCCCCTCCTCACAGATTATCAATTCGTCCCCACTGGAATCCACCATCTCAGCTCCCTGTGTACTTTGTGGAGGCAATTGCTGCTGGTCAATGTCTCCACGGAGGAATTGATTATAATTCATTTTAATGAACATCATCTTCTCCACATTTTCTGGAAGTAACCTCGTACGCCGATTGCTGACAAGGTGAGCGGCGGCACTAAACACTCTTTCGGAGTACACACTTGTGGGAGGGCAACTTAGGTAGAATAAAGCCAGTTTGTGCAAGGGCCTCCAAATTGCCTCTTTTTCCTGCCAGTATAAGTACGGACTGTCTGACGTGCCTACTTGGATGCGGTCACTCATATAATCCTCCACCATTCTTTCAATGGGGAGAGAATCATATGCAGTGCCAGTAGACGACATGTCCGTAATCGTTGGCAGGTCCTTCAGTCCGGACCAGATGTCAGCATCAGCAGTCGCTCCAGACTGCCCTGCATCACCGCCAGCGGGTGGGCTCGGAATTCTGAGCCTTTTCCTCGCACCCCCAGTTGCGGGAGAATGTGAAGGAGGAGATGTTGACAGGTCGCGTTCCGCTTGACTTGACAATTTTCTCACCAGCAGGTCTTTGAACCCCAGCAGACTTGTGTCTGCCGGAAAGAGAGATCCAAGGTAGGTTTTAAATCTAGGATCGAGCACGGTGGCCAAAATGTAGTGCTCTGATTTCAACAGATTGACCACCCGTTAATCCTTGTTAAGCGAATTAAGGGCTCCATCCACAAGTCCCACATGCCTAGCGGAATCGCTCTGTGTTAGCTCCTCCTTCAATGTCTCCAGCTTCTTCTGCAAAAGCCTGATGAGGGGAATGACCTGACTCAGGCTGGCAGTGTCTGAACTGACTTCACGTGTGGCAAGTTCAAAAGGTTGCAGAACCTTGCACAACGTTGAAATCATTCTCCACTGCGCTTGAGACAGGTGCATTCCACCTCCTATATCGTGCTCAGTTGTATAGGCTTGAATGGCCTTTTGCTGCTCCTCCAACCTCTGAAGCATATAGAGGGTTGAATTCCACCTCGTTACCACTTCTTGCTTCAGATGATGGCAGGGCAGGTTCAGGCGTTTTTGGTGTTGCTCCAGTCTTCTGTACGTGGTGCCTGTACGCCGAAAGTGTCCCGCAATTCTTCTGGCCACCGACAGTATCTCTTGCACGCCCCTCTCGTTTTTTAAATAATTCTGCACCACCAAATTCAAAGTATGTGCAAAACATGGGACGTGCTAGAATTTGCCCAGATTTAATGCACACACAATATTGCTGGCGTTGTCCGATACCACAAATCCACAGGAGAGTCCAATTGGGGTAAGCCATTCCGCGATGATCTTCCTCAGTTGCCGTAAGAGGTTTTCAGCTGTGTGCGTATTCTGGAAACCGGTGATACAAAGCGTAGCCTGCCTAGGAAAGAGTTGGCGTTTGCGAGATGCTGCTACTGGTGCCGCCGCTGCTGTTCTTGCGGCGGGAGTCCATACATCTACCCAGTGGGCTGTCACAGTCATATAGTCCTGACCCTGCCCTGCTCCACTTGTCCACATGTCCGTGGTTAAGTGGACATTGGGTACAACTGCATTTTTTAGGTCACTGGTGAGTCTTTTTCTGAGGTCTGTGTACATTTTCGGTATCGCCTGCCTAGAGAAATGGAACCTAGATGGTATTTGGTACCGGGGACACAGTACCTCCAACAAGTCTCTAGTTGCCTCTGCAGTAATGATGGATACCGGAACCACGTTTCTCACTGCCCAGGATGCCAAGGCCTCAGTTATCCGCTTTGCAGCAGGATGACTGCTGTGATATTTCATCTTCCTCGCAAAGGACTGTTGGACAGTCAATTGCTTGGTGGAAGTAGTAAAAGTGGTCTTACGAGTACGACTTCCCCTCTGGGATGACCATCGACTCCCAGCAGCAACAACAGCAGCGCCAGCAGCAGTAGGCGTTACACGCAAGGATGCATCGGAGGAATCCCAGGCAGGAGAGGACTCGTCATAATTGCCAGTGACATGGCCTGCAGGACTATTGGCAATCCTGGGGAAGGAGGAAATTGACACTGAGGGAGTTGGTGGGGTGGTTTGCGTGATCTTGGTTACAAGAGGAAGGGATTTACTGGTCAGTGGACTGCTTCCGCTGTCGCCCAAAGTTTTTGAACTTGTCACTGACTTATTATGAATGCGCTGCAGGTGACGTATATGGGAGGATGTTCCGAGGTGGTTAACGTCCTTACCCCTACTTATTACAGCTTGACAAAGGCAACACACGGCTTGACAAATGTTGTCCGCATTTCTGTTGAAATACTTCCACACCGAAGAGCTGATTTTTTTGGTATTTTCACCAGGCATGTCAATGGCCATATTCCTCCCACGGACAACAGGTGTCTCCCCGGGTGCCTGACTTAAACAAACCACCTCACCATCAGAATCCTCCTTGTCAATTTCCTCCCCAGCGCCAGCAACACCCATATCCTCCTCATCCTGGTGTACTTCAACACTGACATCTTCAATCTGACTATCAGGAACTGGACTGCGGGTGCTCCTTCCAGCACTTGCAGGGGGCGTGCAAATGGTGGAAGGCGCATGCTCTTCAGTGTTGGGAAGGTCAGGCATCGCAACCGACACAATTGGACTCTCCTTGTGGATTTGGGATTTCGAAGAACGCACAGTTCTTTGCTGTGCTTTTGCCAGCTTGAGTCTTTTCATTTTTCTAGCGAGAGGCTGAGTGCTTCCATCCTCATGTGAAGCTGAACCACTAGCCATGAACATAGGCCAGGGCCTCAGCCGTTCCTTGCCACTCCGTGTGGTAAATGGCATATTGGCAAGTTTACGCTTCTCCTCCGACAATTTTATTTTAGATTTTTGAGTCCTTTTTTTACTGATATTTGGTGTTTTGGATTTTACATGCTCTGTACTATGACATTGGGCATCGGCCTTGGCAGACGACGTTGATGGAATTTCATCGTCTCGGCCATGACTAGTGGCAGCAGCTTCAGCACGAGGTGGAAGTGGATCTTGATCTTTCCCTATTTTTGGAACCTCAACATTTTTGTTCTCCATATTTTAATAGGCACAACTAAAAGGCACCTCAGGTAAACAATGGAGATGGATGGATACTAGTATACTTATGGATGACGAGCGACTGCCGACACAGAGGTAGCTACAGCCGTGGACTACCGTACTTTGTCTGCTGCTAATATAGACTGGATGATAATGAGATAAAATTAAAATATATATATATATCACACTAGTACTGCAGCCGGACAGGTATATATTATGTAATGACGGACCTGCTGGACACTGTCTGTCAGCACTGCAGACTCCTAAAGTAAGCTACTAGTATCAAGAAGATAGAAAAAAAAAAAAACCACGGGTAGGTGGTATACAATTATGGATGGCCGAGCGACTGCCGACACAGAGGTAGCTACAGCCGTGGACTACCGTACTGTGTCTGCTGCTAATATAGACTGGATGATAATGAGATAAAATTAAAATATATATATATATCACACTAGTACTGCAGCCGGACAGGTATATATTATGTAATGACGGACCTGCTGGACACTGTCTGTCAGCACTGCAGACTCCTAAAGTAAGCTACTAGTATCAAGAAGATAGAAAAAAAAAAAAAACACGGGTAGGTGGTATACAATTATGGATGGCCGAGCGACTGCCGACACAGAGGTAGCTACAGCCGTGGACTACCGTACTGTGTCTGCTGCTAATATAGACTGGATGATAATGAGATAAAATTAAAATATATATATATATCACACTAGTACTGCAGCCGGACAGGTATATATTATGTAATGACGGACCTGCTGGACACTGTCTGTCAGCACTGCAGACTCCTAAAGTAAGCTACTTGTATCAAGAAGATAGAAAAAAAAAAAAACCACGGGTAGGTGGTATACAATTATGGATGGACGAGCGACTGCCGACACAGAGGTAGCTACAGCCGTGGACTACCGTACTGTGTCTGCTGCTAATATAGACTGGATGATAATGAGATAAATTTAAAATATATATATATCACACTAGTACTGCAGCCGGACAGGTATATATTATGTAATGACGGACCTGCTGGACACTGTCTGCAGAATGCGTTTATAAAAACACCACACGACGAGTGTTTAACTTTTTCAGGCAGACAATCACAATATACTGGTGGTCAGCAGACAATCACAATATACTGGTGGTCAGTGGTCACTGGTCAGTCACACTGGCAGTGGCACTCTGGCAGCAAAAGTGTGCACTGTACTTAAAATATGTACTCCTGCTATAACTGCTCCCCAGTCTCCCCCACAATTAAGCTGTGTGAGCAGTGAGCACTCAGCACAGTCAGATAATGATATACAGTATTACATATGATGCAGCACACTGGGCTGAGCACAGATATGGTATGTGACTGTGTCACACTGTGTATCGTTTTTTTTCAGGCAGAGAACGGATTAATTAAACTGGTGGTGGTCACTGGTCACTGGTCACACTATCAGCAAGTAGTACTCCGTCCTAAGCAGACAATCACAATATACTGGTGGTCAGTGTGGTCACTGGTCAGTCACACTGGCAGTGTGGCACTCTGGCAGCAAAAGTGTGCACTGTACTTAAAATATATTATTTATGTACTCCTGCTCTAACTGCTCCCCAGTCTCCCCCACAATTAAGCTGTGTGAGCAGTGAGCACTCAGCACAGTCAGATATACAGTATTACATATGATGATGCAGCACACTGAGGCTGAGCACAGATATGGTATGTGACTGTGTCACACTGTGTATCGTTTTTTTTCAGGCAGAGAACGGATTAATTAAACTGGTGGTCAATGGTCACTGGTCACACTATCAGCAAGTAGTAGTACTCCAGTCCTAATATGCTCCCCAAAATTAGTAAATAGTGTCTCTAACTCTCTACTCTCTTCTCTATAAACGGAGAGGACGCCAGCCACGTCCTCTCCCTATCAATCTCAATGCACGTGTGAAAATGGCGGCGACGCGCGGCTCCTTATATAGAATCCGAGACTCGCGATAGAATCCGAGCCTCGCGAGAATCCGACAGCGGGATGATGACGTTCGGGCGCGCTCGGGTTAACCGAGCAAGGCGGGAGGATCCGAGCCTGCTCGGCCCCGTGTAAAAAAAGCTGAAGTTCGGCGGGTTCGGATTCCGAGAAACCGAACCCGCTCATCACTAGTATAATCCCCAGGTGTATCTCACACATCGCTCAGTACAGTATACAGGGTGTATAATCACCAGGTGTATCACAAATGTTGCACAGTACAGTAAACAGGGTGTATAATCCCCATGTGTATCTCACACATCGCTCAGTACAGATTACAGGATGTATAAAATCACCAGGTGTATAACACACGTCGCATAGTACAGTATACATACTGGTCACAACAATGCAACAGATATTGAGCTCTGATCAGGATACTAGAAGTGACACAGAGCTGCAAGATACAGCAATGGCCTACTGTACTGTACTATATGTATACTGCTGGTCACCAAAATGCTGCACTGTCCTACTATATACTGCTCACAATAATGCAGCACAGAGATAGTATACCTGACACAGAGTTGCAAAATACAGCAATGGCCTACGGTACTGTACTATATGTATACTGCTGGTCACCAAAATGCTGCACTGTCCTACTATATACTGCTTACAATAATGCAGCACAGAGATAGTATACTTGACACAGAGCTGCAAGATACAGCAATGGCCTACTGTACTGTACTATATGTATACTGCTGGTCACCAAAATGCTGCACTGTCCTACTATATACTGCTCACAATAATGCAGCACAGAGATAGTATACTTGACACAGAGCTGCAAGATACAGCAATGGCCTACTGTACTATACTATATATGTATACTGCTGGTCACCAAAATGCTGCACTGTCCTACTATATACTGCTCACAATAATGCAGCACAGAGATAGTATACTTGACACAGAGCTGCAAGATACAGCAATGGCCTACTGTACTGTACTACTATAATTATATATTGGTGGTCCCCAGTCCCCACAATGCAGCACACTGAGCACATATTTGCAGCACACTGAGCACAGATATGGAGCGTTTTCAGGCAGAGAACGTAGATATTTTCAGCACACTGAGCACAGATATTTGCAGCACACTGAGCACAGATATTTGCAGCACACTGAGCACAGATTACGGAGCTTTTCAGGGAGAGAACACAGCCACGTCCTCTCCGTTCAATCTCCAATGCACGAGTGAAAATGGCGGCGACGCGCAGCTCTTTATATAGAATACGAATCTCACGAGAATCCGACAGCGGGATGATGACGTTCGGGCTCATTCGGGTTAACCGAGCAAGGCGGGAAGATCTGAGGCTGCCTGGGAACCATGTAAAATAGGTGAAGTTCCGGGGGGTTCGGATCTCGGAGAACCGAACCCGCTCATCTCTACTGGATTTACTTTTATATTTGTTCTGTTATATTACATATTACTTATATGTGAAAATGAATAAACAGATTTAAAAAAAAAAGAGCTTGATATGACAATTTAATAACCAATCACATTTCAATATTCCCCTCAACCCCAAGACGTCTACTAATCAGGAGGAACATTGTGAAGAGGATAAAGTCAGCGGGCCGTGAATGGGTTAATACAGCTGTACCGCTGAAGCAGAGCCTTGACCCACTTGCACAAATGAGAATGGGTTATTTGGAAATGGAGCAGACCAGATGTGTGGAGGGTGAAAGGGTAGCAGACAAGAAATAAAGGAACAAGTGAAGCTTGGAAAAATAAGGTAGGGTGTAAATGGAAAAAGAATGAGAAGCATAAAGATGTAGCATAAGGATCTATATAAATGCAAAGGAAAAATACATGAAAAGTGTTTCAAATCTGATGTGAGATTTACTAGTAGGAGCATAAATGGAATAGAGATGCAAAGTGCATTGTGTGGGGCAGGGCAGCAGACGGCTCCTACATTAGAGAGGGCCACTCTCCCCAGCTCTCTTTAATCTTTTAATCTTTTCTATTTTAATCGCTTGCCACTGAATTGTGTATAAAAATATATAAATAAATGACTCATGCTGCCAGGGGAGGAAGGAAAGTCTGGAATGGAACACTGAGCCATAAGAAGGGGCACAGAGGACCTCATTTAGGAATCCAGCTAAACCGTGGAATTGACACCTTTGTAAACCCATATTTCAAATGTGCGGACAGATTTAGATTGGGACGGGATGGAGGGTCCTAGCCGTACTGTAAATTGCAGTGTTAAAATAAAGCTGTACAGTATTTGTGTACTACAGAAAAAAAGCTGACACTAATGAAAAGTGGGTAAGTATGGCACATATTTACCCTTTAGCTGGATTTGCCTTACCTGATTTGTCCTTACCCTTACCTGTAAATAAAATTCAAAGTGAGTACAATATAATATGAATAACTTCCACTTTTGTATAATCACATGCTTATAGGAATATGGGGCCTTATTCAGGTTTGTTAGTGTAAGAGTGCAATGTCAGGGCGTATAGGGTCTGCTGCCGTGCAGCTGTACCACTTACCGGACGCCGGACGCTCTCACTCGCAGGTGCTGGAACACTCGAGAGTCCTGGAAGCCCTTCTGGACGACCCGGGCACGGAAACCTAAGAGGAAGAAGTCCGTTGAATATCGTCTCCCCAAACCGTGGATCACAACACCTATGTGGCTGAGGAAAATGCGCCTTCGGGCTAGGTGGGGGTCATCACCGGCGTCCGCCTCAGAGCCCGAATTTCACCTATCGGCACTTTCGCACCAGGTGGAAATTCCGCCTTGCACAGCCGTGCAAGGCTCACCGTTGCCCTGAAGGAAGGGAGATAGAAAGGACACAACCAAACACTCAGACTGTGGTTACTCACCGTCTCACACTCCGGTACTCCGATCTTCTCCAGTACAGGTCCCTGTAAGGAGGCAAGAGAAAGAAAACCGCCGTGCAGGGCCTAACTAGACCTAGTGTCACACCTTATCCTAACTACAACTGCAGAGCCCTCAAACTAACTCTGTGAGTGTGGTGCAACCAAACTAGGCACAAACTTCATAACAGTAACTTGCCCTGCACGGTAACAACACACATCGGAATAACACATAACACGGTGCTGTCCTTGTAAATGCCTACCGCCGGATGCAGGGGGTGAGCGCCGCACAGCCTACTCACCTCCTATGCCTTTCCCGGTATGGGCCACTGGCCTATCTACCTTACCCCCAAGAGTGGTCTGGGCCTGGTGCCCAGTACCACCTTATTCACCTTGGGGGGAGTACTTACTCGCTGGGAGTAGCGCCCCCTGACTGCGCCCAGGCCGGAGGCCTGACTTCACCCACGGGCCTAGCGCCCGCCTAACTTGCTGCCCGTTGGGTGACCTGGGCCTTGTGCCCCGGGTCACCTTATATGTATCCCTGGCGGCCGAAATACACTAGGGCCTAATGCCCTCTAATGTTCCCACAGGCCTAATGCCTGAACGTACCCCCGGGCCTAGTGCCCGCCTACCGTGTGGTGGAGGGTGACTCGGGCCTAACGCCCGAACCCCCGGGTGGCAGAGTGGTCGGGTCTGGGCCGGCGGGCCACGGGCCGAGTGGCACCCCGACTACGCGTGGCCTCGGCCCAGACTTGCCGACACTATTGCGCCACGGGCCGGAAGGGCCCGACTAAACACCCACAGGCCGGGAGGGCCTGAATGTGCCCACGGGCCTAGTGCCCGATCACCTGGTGGTCTAGGGAGGCGGAATTACAAATAAGTAAAGTAGGCCCAGGGCCTCTTACCAGGACCGGTGGGAGAGGCTGTGGAGGGGAGCTTCGTTAGCTCTTTTGCTTCCCGCTCCAAACAGCACTCTCCGCCGATCGTCCGTCTCCGCTGGGCCGCCGCCGCCTCCGTCCCGTCTTCTGCTGATGTCTTCTGCCTCTTCCGGCGCCGCTGTCGTCGTCCGCGCTGGCCTCCTGGCGTCTTCTTCGGGAGTTCCTCTCCGCTCCGTACCCGGCTCACTAATAAGCTCCGCCGCCGCCTAGCGCCTGATATAAGGCGCCGGGAGGAGGCGGGGCCATGACGTGGCGGACTCCCATTGGTCCGCCGCGGCGACTCCTCATTGGGCGCCGGGCCGCGAGCAGCGATTGGCTCGCGTCCGGCGCCCTTTTCAAATCCGGGGCCGCCGATTGGAGGAACTTGGATCCTTTCGGATCCTCGTTCCTCCAGACTCCGCCGCGCGGCCGCCCGCCGCCTGACATTTCCCCCCCGTTTGTCCTTTGTAGTCCCGACAAAGGTAGACTGAGACCAAATATACTCCGGGTCGGTATACCGGGGACCAGGCACACCGCGGTTGGAGCGCTGAGATCGCCGAGGCAAAGGAGATAACCCAGGCCGGGGGACCCCAGCATCCAGGGAACTATTGTCATGAGACGGAACCACTGGGGTCCACCAATCTTCCTCCAGGTCAGTCCCTCCGGGCAAGGATGCCAATACAGTATCATTCCCAGGCAACACAGCCGTGTTCCCACCGGGGGCACCTTCAACTTCCACGTCCTCTGGGAACCTACAAGGGCGCAGCATATCCCGGTGAAGGGTTCTCAACCGCCCAGACCCATCTGTGGCTTCCACCTGATACACTGGGCCCTCCTCCGTGAGGCGCCTCCGAACAATATAAGGTCGCACCTCCCACTTCTCCGCTAACTTGCCGCCCGGCCGCGTCATGCGGACCAGCACCCGCTGTCCCACGTCGAAAGGCTCCGCTCCTCGAGACCTATGGGGCGTATGAGCGTGGTCGGCTATTCTCTTCCGAGTCACTTCGTGAGCCACTTTTAACCGCTGCTGGTGTTCGGCGACCCAATCGGTTGGCAGCAACCCTCCTTCCTCCCGAAACTCGGTCAAGTGCAAATCCTGTGCTTCCCGCCCGGGACGACCAAACATCAAAAAGAAGGGGGAGTATCCAGTGGTGCTGTGGACCCGGTTGTTATAGGCCCACACCAGCTCGGCTACATGCTCGGGCCACCTCCGTCTTTTGGTGTCTTCCAAGACCCGCAACATCTGGAGCAAAGTCCGATTGAACCGTTCGCAGGCACCATTTCCCTGAGGATGATACGGCGTGGTGCGGGACTTCTGCATCCCGTAAAGTCGACAAAGCTGTTCCATCAGTTTTCCCTGGAAGCAAGCCCCTTGATCGGAGTGAATCCTCTCAGGGCACCCAAACTGCCGGACAAAATGCTCAACAATGGCTTTGGTTGCAGACTCCGCCGTCTGATCCCGGGTGGGGACCACCACCGTGAACTTAGTGAAATGATCAGTCATGACCAGGGCGTACTGATGGCCACTAACGGACTCCCCAATCAGAACGTAATCGATCATTAACAACTCCAGAGGACGACTTGTCTGAATGGTAGGTACTGGCGCATGTTGTTCGTTCGGTTTGACCACGCCGCACCTCCGACATTCCCTGCACACCTTCTCCACCAATGTCCATAGCGGAGGGGCGAAAAACTGGCGCTGGATCCACTGAAAGGTCTTGTCTACCCCTAAATGGGCTCCGCCATCGTGCGCCTCCGTCACCAGTGCCTGGAGGGACGCTTCCGGCACCACAACCTGTTCCACCCTCCTGAGTTCGTGTCGGAGATATACTTGTCGACGCAGCGTTCCGCCGCGGACGAGCAATCGATCCCAACTCCGCAGGACCTTCCGGCAGTAGGGAGTCAGTCGACTCCTCTCCCACCGGCTAGGCCAATGTTCCTTCTGCTTCCATCGCCGAATGACATTCAGCCCTGGGTCACTCTGCTGTAGAGAAGCCCACTCTAGCTCAGTATTCTGGAGCAGGGCAGCGCATTCCAGTACTTGTGACCCTTCCAGTGCACCGGGACACTCAATCCTGGTCAAGTCGGGGACCTCCGTATCCTCGTCCTCACTGTACCTCGAATTCGGGGACATTGACACAGGGTGTCGTGACAGCGCATCTGCATTCCCGTTACTCTTCCCTGGGCGATAATGTATTTTATAGTGGAACTTTGCCAACCGGGCTACCCAACGCTGCTCCAGGGCGCCCAGTTTCGCAGTCTCCAGATAGGCCAGGGGGTTGTTATCCGTGTATATATCCACATGGGTAGCGGTCAGGTACTCGGCGAACTTCTCAGTCACGGCCCAGACTACAGCCAACAACTCCAACTTGAAGGAACTGTAGTTGTCCGGGTTCCGCTCAGTTTCCCTCAAACTCCGACTCCCATAGGCGATTACTCGTTCTCGGCCATCCTGTATTTGGGAGAGAACTGCTCCCAATCCCTGTAGGCTGCCATCGGTATAGAGCAGGAATGGCTTGTCAAAATCCGCATAGCCCAGAACCGGAGCCTCCGTGAGCATTTCCTTCAGGCGGCGAAATGCCTTCTCCTGTGCCTCACCCCAAGCCACAACCTGTGTTTTCTTAGTCGTGGGTAGCCCTCGCAGCAGGGCATGCAGGGGTTCCGCGATTTTTGCGAAGTCCTTGATAAACCGCCGATAGTACCCAACCAACCCCAGGAACGCGCGCAGTTCGGTGGTAGTAGTGGGTGTCCCCCAGTCCTGGACTGCCGAAATCTTGCCCGGCGTCGGGCGGACCCCTTCTCGGGACACCACATGTCCCAGGTACTCCAAACTGGGTTGCAAAAGATGACACTTGCGGGGCTTGAGCTTGAGCCCATATTTCTCCAGGCGTTGCAACACCACATCCAGGCGTGCCAAATGTTCCTCCAGAGTGGGGGCGAATACTATGATATCGTCCAGGTATATCAATAGTGCTTCGAAGTTCAAATCTCCCAGACACCTCTCCATCATCCGTTGGAATGTAGCCGGGGCATTGGTGAGCCCGAAGGGCATGCGCAGGAATTCAAACAGCCCCATAGGAGTTGTGAAGGCGGTCTTCTCCTGATCCGACGGGCTAACCGCCACCTGCCAATACCCACTGGCCAAGTCCAGCGTGGAGAAATACCGGGCATTCCCCAGGGCCGCCAAAGATTCCTCTATCCCGGGCAACGGGTAAGCATCTCTCACGGTACTGCTATTCAACCGCCGATAATCCACGCAGAACCGAATGGAACCATCCTTCTTCCGCACCAACACGATGGGCGCAGCCCATGGACTTTTGCTCTCCCGAATGACCTGATTATCCAACATCTGCCGCAACATTTTCTTGACCTCCTGGGAGAGTTTGGGGGGAATGGGGCGATATCTCTCACGGATAGGAGGGCTCTCCCCTGTGCGTATCTCATGTTTCACATCTTCCGTATATCCGAAATCTTCTTCATAGCGGGAGAACGCCTTCCGTCGTTCCCACAACATCTGCTCCAACTTCAGCACCATACTGGGACTACATTCGTCCAAGCAAACATCCATCTGCTCCCTGATAGTCCGACCGCACCAATCTGCACTGGGTTCTTCTTCCTTATCCAGGCTCACTGCCATGGACCAGGACCCGGGTTCATCCGCATGCAGCAAGACCTGCCGCCCCCCTGACACTCCGTCCCTGGTGACCGCCGTTATGTTGGCAATTGTTGCTCCCGCCGGGATTTTCTTCCTTTCGTCCAGAAGATTGCACAGCCGTACCAACACCCGGCCGTCCCTCACTATGGCCAGGGTTCGGGCCAGGATGACCCCCGAATCCATTCCAAAGTATCCATTGGGTTCCACCATGACCTCTAACCCCTCCAGATGTTGGTGAGTCCGCACCTCGAGGGGGAGGACCATCTCCTGGCGGGGAGGTAACTCAATCTGTTGCCGACCACCGGTCCGAATCGCTCCCAGGGACTCCTCTCGATGTTCAGCTTCACAGATTCTCCCTACCTGCTGAAAGGCTTGTTGTACCGGCCGCTGAATACCCATCTCCTTCCAGTATTGCGGACCCTTCTCCCGAAACAAAAGCTGGTTGAGATCCTGGAGAACGTTCATGCCCACAATCACGGGCCCGTGACTCAAGCAAAAGCTCCCCACAACCAGTATTCCCTTCCTTCCCAACGTCTGTCCGCAGATCGAAATCTCCATCCACACAACTCCGACAACTGGAATAGGAAGGTTGTTGGCCGCCGTGAGGGTGACCCAGCTTTCCAACACGGAATCCTTCAAAAGGGAATAATGTTCCAGGAAACAAACCTCGGACATGGTGGTGACCTGCGAGCCAGTATCCAGCAGGCATTTCTGCTCCTTGCCCCCAAGACATCCAATCACCACGGGACACTCCCCCACTATGTCGGCGGAATCCACTATAGTGGTTTCTCCCCCGACCACCTCCCTCGCGGGTGGTCCCGCTACCGCGAGGGACTCTAGTTTAACGGAGGATCTTGCCTGGGCTCGTTACATTCCCGGGCAATGTGTCCAAACCGATTGCAGCGGTAACAACGGGGACCCCTACCTTCCCTGGGGCGGACACCTCCTGCATTGGACCGTGATTCCTTGAGCCGCCGATGCGGTGCCCTATCCTCTGACCCCTCCGAACCTCTCTGCCTGTGCACCTCATCCCGCAACTGGGAGATTTCTGCCTTCATTTCCAGAGTGACCTTGGCGAATGCCGCCTTCAGATCCTGGACACAGGCTTCCATGGGACTGGGTTCTTGGCTGGTCCCTGCGGCCACCGGTGCCGACCATTGTGGGGCCATGGCGTAAGGACCGAAATTAGCATTACGGTCTCTGGCGACTGCCTCCACTTGGACCTGACGGAAGGTCATTGTCCTATCACTGGCGATTTTATCCAACAGGATTTGTCGGATGGGAATACTCCGGAGGCCCAGTGCGAACTGATCCCTCAACATCAGGCTGGGGTTGACCAAGGACCCCAGACCTTCCGGATCACGCCGCGTAATTTCGCTCAGCAGGTCCTGTAGCGCGTTAGCAAATTGGGGTATGGTTTCGTCCTCCCTCTGAAACCGATTGAACAGTTGCTGACGCAAGGTTCCTGCCGACGCAGTGTTCCCATAGGAACCCTCGAGGATCGAGAGTACCTCATCTAACGTCTTGCGTTCCTCTTCCGGAACAAGGATCACCGATCGCCAAGCATCTCCATCAAGCGTATTCAACCCCAAGTGTAGCTGCATTTCTGGAGGCACCCCATACAGCTGGATGATTCCCTCCAGCCTCTTCTTCCAGTCTGCCAACGGCATGTTCTGCCCATCATACCGAGGGGTATGCGTCAAGGCTGGTCCAAAATTGAACTTCCTCTCTACTCCCGGAGGGGCGTCGATTCCCGCTCCCGGAGGAGCGACGTTCTCCGCGTTCGACATCCTGCCGACTACGCCAAATGTAAGAGTGCAATGTCAGGGCGTATAGGGTCTGCTGCCGTGCAGCTGTACCACTTACCGGACGCCGGACGCTCTCACTCGCAGGTGCTGGAACACTCGAGAGTCCTGGAAGCCCTTCTGGACGACCCGGGCACGGAAACCTAAGAGGAAGAAGTCCGTTGAATATCGTCTCCCCAAACCGTGGATCACAACACCTATGTGGCTGAGGAAAATGCGCCTTCGGGCTAGGTGGGGGTCATCACCGGCGTCCGCCTCAGAGCCCGAATTTCACCTATCGGCACTTTCGCACCAGGTGGAAATTCCGCCTTGCACAGCCGTGCAAGGCTCACCATTGCCCTGAAGGAAGGGAGATAGAAAGGACACAACCAAACACTCAGACTGTGGTTACTCACCGTCTCACACTCCGGTACTCCGATCTTCTCCAGTACAGGTCCCTGTAAGGAGGCAAGAGAAAGAAAACCGCTGTGCAGGGCCTAACTAGACCTAGTGTCACACCTTATCCTAACTACAACCTGCAGAGCCCTCAAACTAACTCTGTGAGTGTGGTGCAACCAAACTAGGCACAAACTTCATAACAGTAACTTGCCCTGCACGGTAACAACACACATCGGAATACCACATAACACGGTGCTGTCCTTGTAAATGCCTACCGCCGGATGCAGGGGGTGAGCGCCGCACAGCCTACTCACCTCCTATGCCTTTCCCGGTATGGGCCACTGGCCTATCTACCTTACCCCCAAGAGTGGTCTGGGCCTGGTGCCCAGTACCACCTTATTCACCTTGGGGGGGAGTACTTACTCGCTGGGCCTAGCGCCCCCTGACTACGCCCTGGCCGGAGGCCTGACTTCACCCACGGGCCTAGCGCCCGCCTAACTTGCTGCACGTTGGGTGACCTGGGCCTTGTGCCCCGGGTCACCTTATATGTATCCCTGGCGGCCGAAATACACTAGGGCCTAATGCCCTCTAATGTTCCCACAGGCCTAATGCCTGAACGTACCCCCGGGCCTAGTGCCCGCCTACCGTGTGGCGGAGGGTGACTCGGGCCTAACGCCCGAACCCCCGGGTGGCAGAGTGGTCGGGTCTGGGCCGGCTGGCCACGGGCCGAGTGGCACCCCGACTACGCGTGGCCTCGGCCCAGACTTGCCGACACTATTGCGCCACGGGCCGGAAGGGCCCGACTAAACACCCACAGGCCGGGAGTGCCTGAATGTGCCCACTGGCCTAGTGCCCGATCACCTGGTGGTCTAGGGAGGCGGAATTACAAATAAGTAAAGTAGGCCCAGGGCCTCTTACCAGGACCGGTGGGAGAGGCTGTGGAGGGGAGCTTCGTTAGCTCTTTTGCTTCCCGCTCCAAACAGCACTCTCCGCCGATCGTCCGTCTCCGCTGGGCCGCCGCCTCCGTCCCGTCTTCTGCTGATGTCTTCTGCCTCTTCCGGCGCCGCTGTCGTCGTCCGCGCTGGCCTCCTGGCGTCTTCTTCGGGAGTTCCTCTCCGCTCCGTACCCGGCTCACTAATAAGCTCCGCCGCCGCCTAGCGCCTGATATAAGGCGCCGGGAGGAGGCGGGGCCATGACGCGGCGGACTCCCTTTGGTCCGCCGCGGCGACTCCTCATTGGGCGCCGGGCCGCGAGCAGCGATTGGCTCGCGTCCGGCGCCCTTTTCAAATCCGGGGCCGCCGATTGGAGGAACTTGGATCCTTTCGGATCCTCGTTCCTCCGGACTCCGCCGCGCGGCCGCCCGCCGCCTGACATTAGTGAACCAAAAAAACACACTAATGGGCAAAACCATATGCAGTGCAGGTGGGGCAGATATAACATGTGCAGAGAGGGTTAGAGTTGGGTGAGGTGTGTTCAAACTGAAATCTAAATTGCAGTGTAAAAATAAAGCAGCCAGTATTTACCCTGCACAGAAACAATATAACCCATCCAAATCTAACTCTCTCTGTACATGTTATTTCTGCTCCACCTGCACTGCACATGGGAGGTCATTCCGAGTTGTTCGCTCGCAAGCGGATTTTAGCAGATTTGCTCATGCTAAGCCGCCGCCTACTGGGAGTGAATCTTAGCATCTTAAAATTGCGAACGATGTATTCGCAATATTGCGATTACAGTACACACCTCGTAGCAGTTTCTGAGTAGCTTCAGACTTACTCGGCATCTGCGATCAGTTCAGTGCTTGTCGTTCCTGGTTTGACATCACAAACACACCCAGCGTTCGCCCAGACACTCCCCCGTTTCTCCAGCCACTCCTGCGTTTTTTCCGGAAACGGTAGCGTTTTTTCCCACACGCCCATAAAACGGCCTGTTTCCGCCCAGTAACACCCATTTCCTGTCAATCACATTACGATCGCCAGACCGATGAAAAAGCCGTGAGTAAAATTCCTAACTGCATAGCAAATTTACTTGGCGCAGTCGCATTGCGGACATTGCGCATGCGCATTAAGCGGAAAATCGCTGCGATGCGAAGATTTTTACCGAGCAAACAACTCGGAATGAGGGCCATGGTTTTGCCCAGTTGTGTACTTTTTTGGTTTGCTAACAAAACTGATGTGTACACTCAATGGGGGTAATTCCAAGTTGATCGCAGCAGGAATTTTTTTTTAGCAGTTGGGCAAAACCATGTGCACTGCAGGGGAGGCAGATATAACATTTGCAGATAGAGTTAGATTTGGGTGGGTTATTTTATTTCTGTGCAGGGTAAATACTGGCTGCTCTATTTTTACACTGCAATTTAGATTGCAGATTGAACACACCACACCCAAATCTAACTCTCTCTGCACATGTCAAATCTGTCTCCCCTGCAGTGCACATGGTTTTGCCCAACTGCTAAAAAAATTCCTGCTGCGATCAACTTGGAATTACCCCCAATGTGTTTTATTTTCTCTATTGGTGAATTGCAATTAGTACCAAGATGCTAAAAATAGACTTGTGAATATAGTGCTTAGCATTCTCGCGAAAGATTCACAAAGAGTGTTGTAAATAATATTATGGGCACTTCCAAAATAAGCACTGAAAACATTATGGCGAAAACCTAATTAAAGTAGGCATTATTTACAAAGAACGTATTTGTTGAACTTACATAGCTTCTAATTCCAGCATTGTTGCATTATGCTTGCTGATAAGGGAAAAGAATGGAAAAGTTAGCATTTATTCTTGCCATAATAAAGCAAGTGTGATTGTTTTCTACTATAATTCAGAATGATGCACTGGGAATATAGGCAATAGTATGCATAATGTGAGGCACAGACCACAATGGATAAGGAGCATTATGTTCCACAGAAAATGCAGGTTCAACACAATTATGCTGAGATTTCTGCTCCAGAGCTGACAGAAGAATTCAAGCAGTTGTATGAAGGGTCAATAATGGCTCATATTTAAATACCACAAAAAATGCAATAGTGCACTCTTTTTTACTTAATAATGTGGTATATACAGTTTATAACAACAGAATTCTGTTGGAAATACGTGTGTACAGGTTGGTGTGGTAGAGTTAGTGTACTCACCAGCTTATGCCCTGAGACAATGGGGGTAATTCAGAGTTGATCGCAGCAGCAAATTTGTTAGCAGTTGGGCAAAACCATGTGCACTGCAGGGGGGGCAGATATAACATGTACAGAGAGAGTTAGATTTGGGTGGGTTATTTTGTTTCTGTGCAGGGTAAATACTGGCTGCTTTATTTTTACACTGCAATTTAGATTTCAGTTTGAACACACCCCACCCAAATCAAACTCTCTCTGCACGTGTTATATCTGCCCCCCTGCAGTGCACATGGTTTTTCACAACTGCTAACAAATTTGCTGCTGCGATCAACTCTGAATTAGGCCCAATGAACAGCCATAATTCTTAACCAGTGGAGTTAATAATGTTATATGAGGTACAGCCATACTCACTGTTATACACACTGGTTCTGAGTGTATAACAAGTGGAGCTTGAGTGAAACAGGGTGTCATACAGCTCACCAGCCAGTGAGTATAGGCACATTCCAGGACGCTGTGCAGGATCACTGGAAACACATTGGAAGGCATGTCTCTCAGGAACCAAGTGGAAGACTTGCATCTCCCAATGTGGTGCTCTAACACAGTGCATAAGATGGTGATATGCATGCGCAGTATAAGCCTAGGCAGCCATCTTGGACGCCTTGATAAAGGGAGCGAAGCACACTGAGTCTACGCTTTAGCGCTCTCTATAACACTCTGTATAAACCAGTGATCTCCAACCCGTAGCTCGCGAGCCACCGGTAGCTCGCCGTAGTATTTTCAGTAGCTCACAGAGCGCACGGGCTTAGGCAGTTACTGGGACTCCTCCTCCCTTCATTTTTAATATGGTGTTGGCCGTCAGCCAATCAGAGCTCGTGGACCGGTAGTGGCGGCACCTGATTGGCTGCCGGACCGCGAGTTTTGATTGGCTCACTTACCAGCACCATATTTTAAATGCCTGCAGCCGGAGACTCTGTCACCCTCACCGTAGCTGCTCTCCGGACTTCACATGAGAAGCGCACGCTGCGCTCTCCTCCTCTTCCATCCCTCATACAGGAGGAGCAGCACCGGCGGCAGTAGAAGAAGCCAGCAAGGGTTAGCACTGTGTGGGGCACTGTATCGGACACTGCGGGGGGGGGCATTGTTTGTGTATCTGGCACTGCTGGGGGCATTATTTGTGTATCTGGCACTGCTGGGGGCATTATTTGTGTATCTGGCACTGCTGGAAGGCATTATTTGAATATGTAAGAAATTGAGAAGTGGCGCAAATACCAATAAGGCCTTACATGAAATATCCTTATATATTCCAGATGTAATGAGTCCTGTGTTGTAAAAGTCCCGTTGTCCGTACAACCTTTGATCCTGTAGTTAAATTCCTTATCTTAACAAAGAAAGACAGATCATGGTGCAGATCAACTTTTTAAGGGACCAAGAATTTATTTACACAGGAAAACTCACAATTTATACAATTAAAACAAGCATATCACCACTCAGGGTAAATAGAAAGGGGTGCTGGCGTGACTGGTAATCCAAGTTACCCTCCCAGATGGTCCAAGGGCTCCGCTAGTGGTTCCGGATACCACAAAAGCAAGATAAGGATAAAATGAAGTCCAGTGTCAGGTCACCCACGATCAAAAGAACACCAATTGTTCAACGCGTTTCGGACGCTATGGTCCTTCCTCAGGAGCATAAAGGTGTACAGCAATGAGACAGATATTTAAACCTAAATCTAATTACACAATAATGTCCATGTGTGCAGCCTTTTCCCGCCCCGAAAAGCCGGACGGACGTCCGCAACCGGAAGTCACATTGACCGGAAGCGGAAGTTGCGATGCGTTCCACCGCTGATGTCCGGAAGTTCATTGTGCGTTCCAACTACGGATATTCACAGATGGGAATCCAAGGAATAATAATAAAGTTCCACACTTCAAAATCGGACGTTTGTAGTCCAAATCAGTCCAAATTCAAATGTTTTCCACATGCAACCAAAGAAAACATAGAATATAAATGTAATACAATAAAATTATAGGATAAAATTAGCATTAAAAATATCATAGCAGCAGGAACATAAAAAAATGGCAAAATTCAGAGATAGCAGCAGGAATATAGTCTAATTAAAATTAAAGGAACCACTTTAGAGATAGCAGCAGGAATATAATATAATAAATTTAAAATTAAAGGAACCACTTTAATTCGAATTCCCAATTTAGACCTTCTGGAGTTAGAGTTTTTAACATAAAGATCCACTTCATCTCGGATTTTGCCAGTCTGCTTTCAACATCTTTATTTTTCCAGGACGAAGTGATCCCTTCTATACCCCAAAAGGCCTTGATAGCAGCAGGATTACAATTATGGACCTTCTTAAAATGTACGGACACGGTATGGCTTTCCAATCCTTTTCTAATGTTGTAGGTGTGTTCCGCCAGCCTTACTTTTAAATTTCGGCTAGTCTTCCCTACGTAAACTAGGCCACATATACACTCAAGACCGTATACCACATTTTTTGAGTTACAGGTCAAAAACTCTTTAATTGAGTAAGATTTACCCTTGACACAGAACTCTTTGATTTTACTTGGACCTTTGACTAAATTACATATAGTACAAAGACCACATCTGTGGAATCCAATAGTTCTAATGCTTGTCCTCTTGACTTCATCTATGGCACTATTAACAAGTTTATCTTTTAGAGATGGGGCACGCCTATATATAAAACTAGGATTAGCTGGAAGTTTTGAACCAATAATTGGATCCTGTTTAAGAAGTTTCCAATTCTTTCTGAAAACTGATTCAATTTCTTTATGATGCGAGTTATATTTACTAATAAAAGACCAATTCGTCCTGGAAAAATAAAGATGTTGAAAGCAGACTGGCAAAATCCGAGATGAAGTGGATCTTTATGTTAAAAACTCTAACTCCAGAAGGTCTAAATGGGGAATTCGAATTAAAGTGGTTCCTTTAAATTTAATTTTATTATATTCCTGCTACTATCTCTAAAGTGGTTCCTTTAATTTTAATTTTAATTTTACTATATTCTTGCTGCTATCTCTGAATTTTGCCATTTTTTTATGTTCCTGCTGCTATGATATTTTTAATGCTAATTTTATCCTATAATTTTATTGTATTACATTTATATTCTATGTTTTCTTTGGTTGCATGTGGAAAACATTTGAATTTGGACTGATTTGGACTACAAACATCCGATTTTGAAGTGTGGAACTTTATTATTATTCCTTGGATTCCCGTCTGTGAATATCCGTAGTTGGAACGCACAATGAACTTCCGGACATCAGCGGTGGAACGCATCGCAACTTCCGCTTCCAGTCAACGTGACTTCCGGTTGCGGACGTCCGTCCGGCTTTTCGGGGCTGGAAAAGGCTGCACACATGGACATTATTGTGTAATTAGATTTAGGTTTAAATATCTGTCTCATTGCTGTACACCTTTATGCTCCTGAGGAAGGACCATAGCGTCCCAAACGCGTTGAGCAATTGGTGTTCTTTTGATCGTGGGTGACCTGACGCTGGACTTCACTTTATCCTTATCTTGCTTTTGTGGTATCCGGAACCACTAGCGGAGCCCTTGGACCATCTGGGAGGGTAACTTGGATTACCAGTCATGCCAGCACCCCTTTCTATTTACCCTGAGTGGTGATATGCTTGTTTTAATTGTATAAATTGTGATTTTCCTGTGTAAATAAATTCTTGGTCCCTTAAAAAGTTGATCTGCACCATGATCTGTCTTTCTTTGTTAAGATAAGGAATTTAACTACAGGATCAAAGGTTGTACGGACAACGGGACTTTTACAACACAGGACTCATTACATCTGGAATATATAAGGATATTTCATGTAAGGCCTTATTGGTATTCTCAATTTCTTTTATAACTTCTATTTCTTGTGGAATTTTTGTGAAGGTTCCTTATTGTGTAGTTGGCTGCAGTATACCTAGCAGCGCATTTATTCATTCACTATATTTTCTGTATTATTTGAATATCTAGCACTGCTGTGGGGCATTATTTGTGTATCTGGCACTACGCGGGGGGCATTACTTGTGGTTGTGAGGCCACACCCACTTTGTGAGGCCACACCCACTTTTGCAGGAACGCACGCGCATTGGTGGGAGGGGTAGCTCCTTCAGAGGTTTTATTTTCCGAAAGTAGCTCACACCCCAATTAAGGTTGGAGACCACTGGTATAAACAATGTGGAATGGACATTCTCTAATTAAATATATTTAGCTCATCATTGAGTAAAGAAGAGTGCACCATTTAGGGATGCAGTCAAAATGGTGCCGGTTGGAATCCCGGGGCCTGAATCCCGACATGTGGCCAAAATGGCAGCGCCGGAACACCACATCAGCCGAAATGCAGACACCGGAATTCGACAACGGACATCCCGATCATAAGTATGTGCCCCACTGTAGTGTTAGCCTGCGCGGTGGGTTAGCTTTAGGCCATACTTGCCTACTTTTGAAAAAGTATTTCAGGGAGATTGTGAAAATAACACTTATAAGTGCGGGCATGTACTGCTACATCTGAGAGCCGTGTCATGAAAATGACTTACATCCAGTGGTGGGATTCAGCCGGTTCGCACCGGTTCTTCAGAACCGATACCTAAAGTTAGGTATGGTTCTTAGAACCGGTTGCTAATTGCGTGGGTGCTCCCGGGCCCGAGCACCCATGGACCGCTAGGAGCACCCATGGAATCCGCGGCTGCCCCAGTAGCGCTAGCCGCCGCAGTACTGCCCCCGCAGTAGATTGAGACACGCTGGGGGCTGCGGAAGTGCTTCTGTACCATAGCAATGTAAAAAAAAAAAAAAAAAAAATGGCCGCCGCCAAGGAGGAGACAGATGCTAGAGGTCACATTTAACCTCTAGCACCTGTCTCCTCGGCGGCGGGCATTTTAAGAAGGTGTTTTTTTTACACTGCTGTGACTGCTATAGTACAGAAGCGCTTTCGCAGCCCCCAGCGCGTCTCAATCTACTGCGGGGCTAGCAGTAACCACTGAAGTCCGCACCCACCCTTCTCAACTTTACTGGGGCAGCGGCCAAGAGATACCTGGCAACACGCAGGAAACCCCTGAGAATGCACAGGAGACCCCTAGCAACGCGCATGAAACCCCTGGCAATGCACAGGAGACCCCTAGCAACATGCATGAAACCCCTGGCAACGCACAGGAGAACCCTAGCAATGCACATGAAATCCCTGGCAATGCACAGGAGACCCCTAGCAACATGCATGAAACCCATGGCAATGCACAGGAGACTAGAGATGTGCACTTGAAATTTTTCGGGTTTTGTGTTTTGGTTTTGGGTTCGGTTCCGCGGCCGTGTTTTGGGTTCGACCGCGTTTTGGCAAAACCTCACCGAATTTTTTTTGTCGGATTCGGGTGTGTTTTGGATTCGGGTGTTTTTTTCAAAAAACCCTAAAAAACAGCTTAAATCATAGAATTTGGGGGTCATTTTGATCCCAAAGTATATTAACCTCAAAAACCATAATTTCCACTCATTTTCAGTCTATTCTGAATACCTCACACCTCACAATATTATTTTTAGTCCTAAAATTTGCACCGAGGTCGCTGGATGACTAAGCTAAGCGACCCTAGTGGCCGACACAAACACCTGGCCCATCTAGGAGTGGCACTGCAGTGTCACGCAGGATGGCCCTTCCAAAAAACACTCCCCAAACAGCACATGACGCAAAGAAGAAAAAAAGAGGCGCAATGAGGTAGCTGTGTGAGTAAGCTAAGCGACCCTAGTGGCCGACACAAACACCTGGCCCATCTAGGAGTGGCACTGCAGTGTCACGCAGGATGGCCCTTCCAAAAAACCCTCCCCAAACAGCACATGACGCAAAGAAGAAAAAAAGAGGCGCAATGAGGTAGCTGTGTGAGTAAGATAAGCGACCCTAGTGGCCGACACAAACACCTGGCCCATCTAGGAGTGGCACTGCAGTGTCACGCAGGATGGCCCTTCCAAAAAACACTCCCCAAACAGCACATGATGCAAAGAAAAATGAAAGAAAAAAGAGGTGCAAGATGGAATTGTCCTTGGGCCCTCCCACCCACCATTATGTTGTATAAACAGGACATGCACACTTTAACCAACCCATCATTTCAGTGACAGGGTCTGCCACACGACTGAGACTGAAATGACGGGTTGGTTTGGACCCCCACCGAAAAAGAAGCAATTAATCTCTCCTTGCACAAACTGGCTCTACAGAGGCAAGATGTCCACCTCATCATCATCCTCCGATATATCACCGTGTACATCCCGCTCCTCACAGATTATCAATTCGTCCCCACTGGAATCCACCATCTCAGCTCCCTGTGTACTTTGTGGAGGCAATTGCTGCTGGTCAATGTCTCCACGGAGGAATTGATTATAATTCATTTTAATGAACATCATCTTCTCCACATTTTCTGGAAGTAACCTCGTACGCCGATTGCTGACAAGGTGAGCGGCGGCACTAAACACTCTTTCGGAGTACACACTTGTGGGAGGGCAACTTAGGTAGAATAAAGCCAGTTTGTGCAAGGGCCTCCAAATTGCCTCTTTTTCCTGCCAGTATAAGTACGGACTGTGTGACGTGCCTACTTGGATGCGGTCACTCATATAATCCTCCACCATTCTTTCAATGGTGAGAGAATCATATGCAGTGACAGTAGACGACATGTCCGTAATCGTTGTCAGGTCCTTCAGTCCGGACCAGATGTCAGCATCAGCAGTCGCTCCAGACTGCCCTGCATCACCGCCAGCGGGTGGGCTCGGAATTCTGAGCCTTTTCCTCGCACCCCCAGTTGCGGGAGAATGTGAAGGAGGAGATGTTGACAGGTCGCGTTCCGCTTGACTTGACAATTTTGTCACCAGCAGGTCTTTGAACCCCAGCAGACTTGTGTCTGCCGGAAAGAGAGATCCAAGGTAGGTTTTAAATCTAGGATCGAGCACGGTGGCCAAAATGTAGTGCTCTGATTTCAACAGATTGACCACCCGTGAATCCTTGTTAAGCGAATTAAGGGCTCCATCCACAAGTCCCACATGCCTAGCGGAATCGCTCCCTTTTAGCTCCTCCTTCAATGCCTCCAGCTTCTTCTGCAAAAGCCTGATGAGGGGAATGACCTGACTCAGGCTGGCAGTGTCTGAACTGACTTCACGTGTGGCAAGTTCAAAAGGTTGCAGAACCTTGCACAACGTTGAAATCATTCTCCACTGCGCTTGAGACAGGTACATTCCACCTCCTATATCGTGCTCAATTGTATAGGCTTGAATGGCCTTTTGCTGCTCCTCCAACCTCTGAAGCATATAGAGGGTTGAATTCCACCCCGTTACCACTTCTTGCTTCAGATGATGGCAGGGCAGGTTCAGGCGTTTTTGGTGGTGCTCCAGTCTTCTGTACGTAGTGCCTGTACGCCGAAAGTGTCCCGCAATTCTTCTGGCCACCGACAGCATCTCTTGCACGCCCCTGTCGTTTTTTTAAAAATTCTGCACCACCAAATTCAAGGTATGTGCAAAACATGGGACGTGCTGGAATTTGCCCATATTTAATGCACACACAATATTGCTGGCGTTGTCCGATGCCACAAATCCACAGGAGAGTCCAATTGGGGTAAGCCATTCCGCGATGATCTTCCTCAGTTGCCGTAAGAGGTTTTCAGCTGTGTGCGTATTCTGGAAACCGGTGATACAAAGCGTAGCCTGCCTAGGAAAGAGTTGGCGTTTGCGAGATGCTGCTACTGGTGCCGCCGCTGCTGTTCTTGCGGCGGGAGTCCATACATCTACCCAGTGGGCTGTCACAGTCATATAGTCCTGACCCTGCCCTGCTCCACTTGTCCACATGTCCGTGGTTAAGTGGACATTGGGTACAGCTGCATTTTTTAGGACACTGGTGACTCTTTTTCTGAGGTCTGTGTACATTTTCGGTATCGCCTGCCTAGAGAAATGGAACCTAGATGGTATTTGGTACCGGGGACACAGTACCTCCAACAAGTCTCTAGTTGGCTCTGCAGTAATGATGGATACCGGAACCATGTTTCTCACCACCCAGGATGCCAAGGCCTCAGTTATCCGCTTTGCAGCAGGATGACTGCTGTGATATTTAATCTTCCTCGCAAAGGACTGTTGGACAGTCAATTGCTTGGTGGAAGTAGTAAAAGTGGTCTTGCGACTTCCCCTCTGGGATGACCATCGACTCCCAGCAGCAACAACAGTAGCGCCAGCAGCAGTAGGCGTTACACGCAAGGATGCATCGGAGGAATCCCAGGCTGGAGAGGACTCGTCAGAATTGCCAGTGACAAGGCCTGCAGGACTATTGGCATTCCTGGGGAAGGAGGAAATTGACACTGAGGGAGTTGGTGGGGTGGTTTGCGTGAGCTTGGTTACAAGAGGAAGGGATTTACTGGTCAGTGGACTGCTTCCGCTGTCGCCAAAAGTTTTTGAACTTGTCACTGACTTATTATGAATGCGCTGCAGGTGACGTATAAGGGAGGATGTTCCGAGGTGGTTAACGTCCTTACCCCTACTTATTACAGCTTGACAAAGGCAACACACGGCTTGACAAATGTTGTCCGCATTTCTGGTGAAATACTTCCACACCGAAGAGCTGATTTTTTTGGTATTTTCACCAGGCATGTCAACGGCCCTATTCCTCCCACGGACAACAGGTGTCTCCCCGGGTGCCTGACTTAAACAAACCACCTCACCATCAGAATCCTCCTTGTCAATTTCCTCCCCAGCGCCAGCAACACCCATATCCTCCTCATCCTGGTGTACTTCAACACTGACATCTTCAATCTGACTATCAGGAACTGGACTGCGGGTGCTCCTTCCAGCACTTGCAGGGGGCGTGCAAATGGTGGAAGGCGCATGCTCTTCACGTCCAGTGTTGGGAAGGTCAGGCATCGCAACCGACACAATTGGACTCTCCTTGTGGATTTGGGATTTCGAAGAACGCACAGTTCTTTGCGGTGCTTTTGCCAGCTTGAGTCTTTTCAGTTTTCTAGCGAGAGGCTGAGTGCTTCCATCCTCATGTGAAGCTGAACCACTAGCCATGAACATAGGCCAGGGCCTCAGCCGTTCCTTGCCACTCCGTGTGGTAAATGGCATATTGGCAAGTTTACGCTTCTCCTCCGACAATTTTATTTTAGATTTTGGAGTCCTTTTTTTACTGATATTTGGTGTTTTGGATTTTACATGCTCTGTACTATGACATTGGGCATCGGCCTTGGCAGACGACGTTGCTGGCATTTCATCGTCTCGGCCATGACTAGTGGCAGCAGCTTCAGCACGAGGTGGAAGTGGATCTTGATCTTTCCCTAATTTTGGAACCTCAACATTTTTGTTCTCCATATTTTAATAGGCACAACTAAAAGACACAGAGGTAGCTACAGCCGTGGACTACCGTACTGTGTCTGCTGCTAATATAGACTGGATGATAATGAGATGAAATCAATATATATATATATATATATAATATCACTAGTACTGCAGCCGGACAGGTAGATATATTTATTATGTAATGACTGATGACGGACCTGCTGGACACTGTCAGCTCAGCAGCACCGCAGACTGCTACAGTAAGCTACTATAGTAGTATGTATAAAGAAGAAAGAAAAAAAAAAACACGGGTAGGTGGTATACAATTATGGATGGACGAGCGACTGCCGACACAGAGGTAGCTACAGCCGTGGACTACCGTACTGTGTCTGCTGCTAATATAGACTGGATGATAATGAGATGAAATCAATAATAAGATTTTACTTACCGATAAATCTATTTCTCGTAGTCCGTAGTGGATGCTGGGGACTCCGTCAGGACCATGGGGATTAGCGGCTCCGCAGGAGACAGGGCACAAAACTAAAGCTTTAGGATCAGGTGGTGTGTACTGGCTCCTCCCCCTATGACCCTCCTCCAAGCCTCAGTTAGGATACTGTGCCCGGACGAGCGTACACAATAAGGAAGGATATTGAATCCCGGGTAAGACTCATACCAGCCACACCAATCACACCGTATAACTTGTGATCTAAACCCAGTTAACAGTATGACTAACGTAGGAGCCTCTGAACAGACGGCTCACAACAAATAACAACCCGATTTTTTTGTAACCATAACTATGTACAAGTATTGCAGACAATCCGCACTTGGGATGGGCGCCCAGCATCCACTTCGGACTACGAGAAATAGATTTATCGGTAAGTAAAATCTTATTTTCTCTAACGTCCTAAGTGGATGCTGGGGACTCCGTCAGGACCATGGGGATTATACCAAAGCTCCCAAACGGGCGGGAGAGTGCGGATGACTCTGCAGCACCGAATGAGAGAACTCCAGGTCCTCTTTAGCCAGGGTATCAAATTTGTAGAATTTTACAAACGTGTTCTCCCCCGACCACGTAGCTGCTCGGCAGAGTTGTAATGCCGAGACCCCTCGGGCAGCCGCCCAGGATGAGCCCACCTTCCTTGTGGAATGGGCCTTGACAGTTTAGGCTGTGGCAGGCCTGCCACAGAATGTGCAAGTTGAATTGTGCTACAAATCCAACGAGCAATCGTCTGCTTAGAAGCAGGAGCACCCAGCTTGTTGGGTGCATACAGTATAAACAGCGAGTCAGATTTTCTGACTCCAGCCGTCCTTGAAATGTATATTTTCAATGCCCTGACAACGTCCAGCAACTTGGAATCTTCCAAATCGCTAGTAGCCGCAGGCACCACAATAGGCTGGTTCAGGTGAAACGCTGACACCACCTTAGGCAGAAACTGAGGCCGCGTCCGCAGTTCTGCCCTGTCCGAATGGAAAATCAGATATGGGCTCTTATACGATAAAGCCGCCAATTCTGATACTCTCCTGGCTGAAGCCAGGGCCAGTAGCATGGTTACTTTCCATGTAAGATATTTCAAATCCACCGATTTGAGTGGCTCAAACCAATGGGATTTGAGAAAATCCAAAACTACATTCAGGTCCCACGGAGCCACTGGGGGCACAACCGGGGGCTGTATATGTAGTACTCCTTTTACAAAAGTCTGGACTTCAGGAACTGAAGCCAATTCTTTCTGGAAGAAAATCGACAGGGCCGAAATTTGAACCTTAATGGACCCCAATTTGAGGCCCATAGACAATCCTGTTTGCAGGAAATGTAGGAATCGACCCAGTTGAAATTCCTCCGTGGGGGCCTTCCTGGCCTCACACCACGCAACATATTTTCTCCAAATGCGGTGATAATGTTGTGCAGTCACCTCCTTCCTGGCTTTAACCAGTGTAGGAATGACCTCTTCTGGAATGCCTTTTTCCTTTAGAATTCGGCGTTCAACCGCCATGCCGTCAAACGCAGCCGCGGTAAGTCTTGGAATAGACACGGTCCCTGCTGAATCAGGTCCCGTCTTAGAGGTAGAGGCCACGGATTTTCCGTGAGCATCTCCTGAAGTTCCGGGTACCAAGTTCTTCTTGGCCAATCCGGAGCCACGAGTATCGTTCTTACTCCCCTTTGCCGTATAATTCTCAGTACTTTGGGTATGAGAGGCAGAGGAGGAAACACATACACTGACTGGTACACCCACGGTGTTACCAGAGCGTCCACAGCTATTGCCTGAGGGTCTCTTGACCTGGCGCAATACCTGTCCAGTTTTTTGTTGAGGCGAGACGCCATCATATCCACCTTTGGTTTTTCCCAACGGTTCACAATCATGTGGAAGACTTCTGGATGAAGTCCCCACTCTCCCGGGTGTAGATCGTGTCTGCTGAGGAAGTCTGCTTCCCAGTTGTCTACTCCCGGAATGAACACTGCTGACAGTGCTATCACATGATCTTCCGCCCAGCGAAGAATCCTTGCAGCTTCTGCCATTGCTCTCCTGCTTCTTGTGCCGCCCTGTCTGTTTACGTGGGCGACTGCCGTGATGTTGTCCGACTGGATCAACACCGGCTGACCCTGAAGCAAGGGTTTTGCCAGGCTTAGAGCATTGTAAATTGCTCTTAGCTCCAGTATATTTATATGAAGAGACATCTCCAGGCTTGACCATACTCCCTGGAAGTTTCTTCCCTGTGTGACCGCTCCCCAGCCTCTCAGACTGGCATCCGTGGTCACCAGGACCCAGTCCTGTATGCCGAATCTGCGGCCCTCTAACAGATGAGCACTCTGCAACCACCACAGAAGAGACACCCTTGTCCGTGGTGATAAGGTTATCCGCTGATGCATCTGCAGATGCGATCCGGACCATTTGTCCAGCAGATCCCACTGAAAAGTTCGTGCGTGGAATCTGCCGAATGGAATTGCTTCGTAAGAAGCCACCATCTTTCCCAGGACTCTTGTGCATTGATGCACAGACACTTTTCCTGGTTTTAGGAGGTTCCTGACAAGTTCGGATAACTCCTTGGCTTTCTCCTCCGGAAGAAACACCTTTTTCTGAACCGTGTCCAGAATCATTCCCAGGAACAGCAGACGTGTTGTCGGGGTCAACTGAGATTTTGGAAAATTCAGAATCCACCCGTGTTGTTGCAGCACTACTTGGGTTAGTGCTACTCCGTCCTCCAGCTGTTCTCTGGACCTTGCCCTTATCAGGAGATCGTCCAAGTAAGGGATAATTAATACGCCTCTTCTTCGCAGAAGAATCATCATTTCGGCCATTACCTTGGTAAAGACCCGAGGTGCCGTGGACAATCCAAATGGCAGCGTCTGAAACTGATAATGACAGTTTTGCACTACGAACCTGAGGTACCCTTGATGTGAAGGGCAAATTGGGACATGCAGGTAAGCATCCTTTATGTCCAGGGACACCATAAAGTCCCCTTCTTCCAGATTCGCTATCACTGCTCTGAGTGATTCCATCTTGAACTTGAATTTTTTTATGTACAGGTTCAAAGATTTCAGATTTAGAATAGGTCTTACCGAGCCGTCCGGCTTCGGTACCACAAATAGCGTGGAGTAATACCCCTTTCCCTGTTGTAGGAGGGGTACCTTGACTATCACCTGCTGAGAAAACAGCTTGTGAATGGCTTCCAATACCGTCGCCCTGTCTGAGGGAGACGTTGGCAAAGCAGACTTTAGGAACCGGCGAGGGGGAGACTTCTCGAATTCCAACCTGTAACCCTGAGATACTACCTGCAGGATCCAAGGGTCCACCTGTGAGCAAGCCCACTGTGCGCTGAAATTCCTGAGTCGACCCCCCACCGCTCCTGAGTCCGCTTGTACAGCCCCTGCGTCATGCTGAGGGCTTTGCAGAACCCTGAGAGGGCTTCTGTTCCTGGGCAGGGGCTGCTTGCTGCCCTCTCTTACCCCTTCCTCTGCCCCGGGGCAGATATGACTGTCCTTTTGCCCTCTTGTTCTTATAGGACCGAAAGGACTGCGGCTGAAAAGACGGTGTCTTTTTCTGTTGGGAGGGGGTCTGAGGTAAAAAGGTGGATTTTCCGGCAGTTGCCGTGGCCACCAGATCCGATAGACCTACGCCAAATAATTCTTCCCCTTTATACGGCAATACTTCCATATGTCGTTTGGAATCCGCATCACCTGACCACTGTCGCGTCCATAAACTTCTTCTGGCAGATATGGACATCGCACTTACTCTCGATGCCAGAGTGCAAATATCCCTCTGAGCATCTCGCATATAAAGAAAAGCATCCTTTAATTGCTCTATAGTCAATAAAATACTGTCCCTATCCAGGGTATCAATATTTTCAGTCAGGGAATCCGACCAGACCACCCCAGCACTGCACATCCAGGCTGAGGCGATGGCAGGTCGCAGTATAACACCAGTATGTGTGTATATACTCTTTAGGGTAGTTTCCAGCCTCCTATCAGCTGGATCCTTGAGGGCGGCCGTATCAGGAGACGGTAACGCCACTTGTTTTGATAAGCGTGTGAGCGCCTTATCCACCCTAGGGGGTGTTTCCCAGCGCGCCCTAACCTCTGGCGGGAAAGGGTATAATGCCAATAACTTTTTTGAAATTAGCACTTTTCTATCTGGGTTAACCCACGCTTCATACATCATTCAATTCCTCTGATTCAGGAAAAACTACAGGTAGTTTTTTCACCCCCCACATAATACCCCTTTTTGTGGTACTTGCAGTATCAGAGATATGCAAAGCCTCCTTCATTGCCGTGATCATATAACGTGTGGCTCTACTTGAAAATACGTTTGTTTCTTCACCGTCGACACTAGATTCTGTGTCCGTGTCTGGGTCTGTGTCGACCGACTGAGGTAGAGGGCGTTTTACAGCCCCTGACGGTGTCTGAGACGCCTGGGCAGGTATCAACTGGTTTTCCGGCCGTCTCATGTCGTCAACTGATTTTTGTAATGTGCTGACATTATCACGTAATTCCATAAACAAAGCCATCCATTCCGGTGTCGACTCCCTGGGGGGTGACATCACCATTACCGGCAATTGCTCTGCCTCCACACCAACATCGTCCTCATACATGTCGACACACACGTACCGACACACAGCAGACACACAGGGAATGCTCTTATCGAAGACAGGACCCCACTAGCCCTTTGGGGAGACAGAGGGAGAGTTTGCCAGCACACACCCAAGCGCTATAATATATATGGGAACAACCTTATATAAGTGTTGTATCCTTATAGCAGCTTAAATATATAAAATATCGCCATAAAAAGTGCCCCCCCTCTCTGTTTTACCCTGTTTCTGTAGTGCAGTGCAGGGGAGAGTCCTGGGAGCCTTCCTCACAGCGGAGCTGAGCAGGAAAATGGCGCTGTGTGCTGAGGAGAATAAGCCCCGCCCCCTATTCCGGCGGGCTTTTCTCCCGTAGTTTGTAATATCTGGCAGGGGTTAAATACATCCATATAGCCTCAAGGGCTATATGTGATGTATTTTTTAGCCATAAAAGGTATTTACATTGCTGCCCAGGGCGCCCCCAGCAGCGCCCTGCACCCTCCGTGACCGTTGGTGAGAAGTGTGTGACAAACAATGGCGCACAGCTGCAGTGCTGTGCGCTACCTTCAAGAAGACTGAAGAGCCTTCTGCCGCCGGTTTCTGGACCTTCAATCTTCAGCATCTGCAAGGGGGGTCGGCGGCGCGGCTCCGGGACGAACCCCAGGGTGAGACCTGTGTTCCGACTCCCTCTGGAGCTAATGGTGTCCAGTAGCCTAAGAAGCCAATCCATCCTGCACGCAGGTGAGTTGAACTTATCTCCCCTAAGTCCCTCGATGCAGTGAGCCTGTTGCCAGCAGGACTCACTGAAAATAATAAACCTAAAAACTTTTTCTAAGCAGCTCCTTAAGAGAGCCACCTAGATTGCACCCTGCTCGGACGGGCACAAAAACCTAACTTAACCTAACTGAGGCTTGGAGGAGGGTCATAGGGGGAGGAGCCAGTACACACCACCTGATCCTAAAGCTTTAGTTTTGTGCCCTGTCTCCTGCGGAGCCGCTAATCCCCATGGTCCTGACGGAGTCCCCAGCATCCACTTAGGACGTTAGAGAAATATATTATATCACACTAGTACTGCAGCCGGACAGGTAGCTATATTTATTATGTAATGACTGATGACGGACCTGCTGGACACTGTCAGCTCAGCAGCACCGCAGACTGCTACAGTAAGCTACTATAGTAGTATGTATAAAGAAGAAAGAAAAAAAAAACCATGGGTAGGTGGTATACAATTATGGATGGACGAGCGACTGCCGACACAGAGGTAGCTACAGCCGTGGACTACCGTACTGTGTCTGCTGCTAATATAGACTGGATGATAATGAGATGAAATTAATATATATATATATAATATCACTAGTACTGCAGCCGGACAGGTATATATATTTATTATGTAATGACTGATGACGGACCTGCTGGACACTGTCAGCTCAGCAGCACCGCAGACTGCTACAGTAAGCTACTATAGTAGTATGTATAAAGAAGAAAGAAAAAAAAAAAACACGGGTAGGTGGTATACAATTATGGATGGACGAGCGACTGCCGACACAGAGGTAGCTACAGCCGTGGACTACCGTACTGTGTCTGCTGCTAATATTGACTGGATGATAATGAGATGAAATCAATATATATATATATATAATATCACTAGTACTGCAGCCGGACAGGTAGATATATTTATTATGTAATGACTGATGACGGACCTGCTGGACACTGTCAGCTCAGCAGCACCGCAGACTGCTACAGTAAGCTACTATAGTAGTATGTATCAAGAAGAAAGAAAGAAAAAAAAACCCACGGGTAGGTGGTATACAATTATGGATGGACGAGCGACTGCCGACACAGAGGTAGCTACAGCCATGGACTACCGTACTGTGTCTGCTGCTAATATAGACTGGATGATAATGAGATGAAATCAATATATATTATATCACACTAGTACTGCAGCCGGACAGGTAGATATATTTATTATGTAATGACTGATGACGGACCTGCTGGACACTGTCAGCTCAGCAGCACCGCAGACTGCTACAGTAAGCTACTATAGTAGTATGTATAAAGAAGAAAGAAAAAAAAAACCATGGGTAGGTGGTATACAATTATGGATGGACGAGCGACTGCCGACACAGAGGTAGCTACAGCCGTGGACTACCGTACTGTGTCTGCTGCTAATATAGACTGGATGATAATGAGATGAAATCAATATATATATATATATAATATCACTAGTACTGCAGCCGGACAGGTAGATATATTTATTATGTAATGACTGATGACGGACCTGCTGGACACTGTCAGCTCAGCAGCACCGCAGACTGCTACAGTAAGCTACTATAGTAGTATGTATAAAGAAGAAAGAAAAAAAAAAAACCACGGGTAGGTGGTATACAATTATGGATGGACGAGCGACTGCCGACACAGAGGTAGCTACAGCCGTGGACTACCGTACTGTGTCTGCTGCTAATATAGACTGGATGATAATGAGATGAAATCAATATATATATATATAATATCACTAGTACTGCAGCCGGACAGGTAGATATATTTATTATGTAATGACTGATGACGGACCTGCTGGACACTGTCAGCTCAGCAGCACCGCAGACTGCTACAGTAAGCTACTATAGTAGTATGTATAAAGAAGAAAGAAAAAAAAAAAAAAACACGGGTAGGTGGTATACAATTATGGATGGACGAGCGACTGCCGACATAGAGGTAGCTACAGCCGTGGACTACCGTACTGTGTCTGCTGCTAATATAGACTGGATGATAATGAGATGAAATCAATATATATATATATATATAATATCACTAGTTTTGCAGCCGGACAGGTATATATATTTATTATGTAATGACTGATGACGGACCTGCTGGACACTGTCAGCTCAGCAGCACCGCAGACTGCTACAGTAAGCTACTATAGTAGTATGTATAAAGAAGAAAGAAAAAAAAAAAACCACGGGTAGGTGGTATACAATATTATATATATATTATATACACTTATATATATATATATATATATATATATATATATATATATATATTAAACTCACTGGTGGTGATTATTAAACTGGTGGTCAGGTCACTGGTCACACTATCAGCAACTTGCAAGTAGTACTCCTAAGCAGACAATCACAATATATATTATACTGGTGGTCAGTGTGGTCACAATGGCAGTGTGGCACTCTGGCAGCAAAAGTGTGCACTGTACGTTATATGTACTCCTGAGTCCTGCTCTCAGACTCTAACTGCTCCCCACTGTCAGTGTCTCCCCCACAAGTCAGATAATACAGTCACACTATCTATCACTTCTGCAAGTAACTACTAGTACTCCTCCTAATGCTCCCCAAAATTACTACTGTGTCTCTCTCTACTGTCTCACTCTCTTCTCTATAAACGGAGAGGACGCCAGCCACGTCCTCTCCCTATGAATCTCAATGCACGTGTGAAAATGGCGGCGACGCGCGGCTCCTTATATAGAATCCGAGTCTCGCGAGAATCCGACAGCGGGATGATGACGTTCGGGCGCGCTCGGGTTAACCGAGCAAGGCGGGAAGATCCGAGTCGCTCGGCCCCGTGTAAAAAAAATTGAAGTTCGGGCGGGTTCGGTTTCCGAGGAACCGAACCCGCTCATCTCTACAGAAGACCCCTAGCAACGCGCATGAAACCCCTGGCAACACACAGGAGACCCCAGGCAATGTAAGTGGCATTATTGTGTGTGGGCATAAAATGGTGTCAGGACCATAACTGTGTGTATCATAATATGTAATTGGCATTACAGTGTGTGGCATAACGCATAATGGGTGTTATTTGAGTATTAAATGCATGAATTATTAAACTACCTTTCGGTATACTTAAAATGGTCATTAGGACATAGAACCGATTGTTAATTTATTTGAATCCCACCACTGCTTACATCCAAATGTAAATGAGCCCCAAAGTTAGTAAGATCTATTTGTTGAAGAAAAGACTCTGATACTTTGCAGGATTTGTTTGTGTATTGTGTTTTACAAGAGGTTCCATATACTGTAAGTGGCCACAAGAAACCTTTAAAATGCATGTAGCCATAGGGATCATTGTGCCTTATAACTAATGCAGGGAAATGGCGCTGATGATCCCATTTAAATGTATGTATCTATGATTTCTTTTTTTTTCAGGGAGATTGAGGGACCATTCAGGGAGTGAGGGAGATTACTACTATTTCAGGGAGTCTCCTGCAGAATGAGGGAGGGTAGGAAACTATGGTTTAGGCACCCCCGGGATGGTTAGGACTAGGCTTCGGTTAAGGGTGTGCTATGGTTAAGCTGCAGGGGGGGGGGGGGGGGGGAGAGTAGGTTTAGGCACCCCTGGGGAGGGTTAGGTTTAGGATGGGGGAAGGAAGGGTTAGGTTTAGGCTGCGGGGGGGGGGGGGGGGGGTAGGATTAGGCTGCGGCGGGGGGTGTTAGGTTCTGGCTACGGGAAGGGTGGTTTAGGGGTGTGTATTTCTACTGCTTAACAAGAGGGAGAAATAGTGATGTCATTGTGCTCCAGCTGGAAGGGCCGGGGTACAGTATGCCCTACCCCCCTTAATCTGGCTATGCCCTTTCTGCATAGATTGGTATGCCTCTACCGCTTTGTCTCATCACAATAATCTTGCACTACTAAATGCAATCTTGTTTTTTTGTTTTTGCACTTAAGCAAAATTACACATCTACTCCATTCTTCAGACAGCTCCCTCACCACCACCAAGCTTTGCAAACCCATGTGCCTTGGAAGATACTTGGGCACAGTGTAAACACATTTATTTTGTGCTGTGCAGGGGCAAATCTTTTATTTTCATGGAGGAAGAGACAACCTTTCACCTGTCTTTGCATGTATATGTTTTTAAAAATCTAAATTGTTGAGTTTTTATTGCGATTCTACTTGCTTACACACATCTGCACAAGCTTATGGTCCAAGTGCCCCCTCCCGTCAGAAACAGTGCTCCACTATCAGTAGAACATATCTGATGTATCTGTATCCTGGCAGCTGCAGCATTATAAAGAATGCAGAAGGGCATGGAAATCGGCATGTGGAAGTTGTGGCCCATACCCCATTTATCGCAGCCTGGTGGCATACACATACCTAGGGACGGACTGGTGCTGTATTGTATTACAGCCCTTTATGCAACAGCGAAAAGGGGGCACGGTCACAGCTTATGGGACGTGGCCTCCCAGCACGCCCCCGTATCTCTGTATGCTGGATGGCTGAGCAGAGCACTGGTAGTCTAGCCCCTGTTTACATGTCCTGGGCCGCACAGTAGCATACCTGGGAGGCTGTGCTGCTTGGCCAGCCCATCTCTTTGTATGTGTGGACCGGCTCATCAGACCATCGGTCCTTCTGGCATTAGCCAGAAGTGCCAGATGGGATGTCCGGCCCATTTGTTGCAATATTGTTCTACTTTTTTATTTGGATTAATTCTAATGTCAGTGGTGGATTTCCCACTAAGCATGTGAGGCAAACGCCTAAGGGTGACACTTGCTGGGGAGGCGGCACAGCATGCACACTTGCATGAGAGCCCTGCTAAGACGATGACCAGATGAGGTCAGGTGATTCCTTTTTTTGTTTTTTGTCATTTTGGCTTTTTCTATTTTGTAACTTGTGAGTGTACATTACGGGAGTGGCGGCCGCTGCGCTTGCCCGTCCGCCGCATGCTGGGTCTCCGGCGGGGTCTCCGTCAGCGGCCTCCAGCTCCCGGGGTACTGCTGGCCTCTCTCCAAACCATGGGCACCGCCTTTGTGCCCGGCATCCTCATGTGCAGCATGGATCAATGGCGCGGCCAGAGCTCTCTCCTCTAATCAGAGGCAGGGCGGGCTATTCAAAAGGAGGCACTGAGCAAAACTCCTGTGCCTGAGTATTGTCGCTGCATAGCGTCTCTCAGGCTCACGCTGCAGCTCTAAGAAGTCCCAGTGCTTTCAGCATCTCAGCGTGAATCCCAGCTCACAGAAGTCCCAGTGCTTCCAGCATCCCAGTGTGTCTCTCCGCTCACAGAGTCGCAGTGCTTCCCGCACTCCAGCATATCTCTCAGTCCTCAGAGTCCCAGTATCACAGCGTGCCTCTCTGCTCACAAAGCTCCAGTGCTTTTGGCATTCATTTCTTCATTCTGAGTTCTTCAACATCGTTCTCAAATCATCGTTCATTTCTTCATTCAGAGTTCTTCAACATCGTTCTCAAATCATCATTCATTTCTTCATTCAGAGTTCTTCAACATCATTCTCAAATCATCATTCATTTCTTCATTCAGAGTTCTTCAACATTATTCTCAAATCAGCGTTCATTTCTACATTCAGAGTTCTTCAACATCATTCTCAAATCATCATTAATTTCTTCATACAGAGTTCTTCAACATCGTTCTCAAGTTATCATTCTTTTCTTCATTCAGAGTTCTTGAACATCATTCCCAAGCATTAATTATTTATATATCTGCATGAGGAGGACCTACATCCGGCCGTCTTTATTACGACCCAGCTCCGGTTCTTCTTCCCGACCATCGGAAGAAACCCCAAGTCCTCAACTCCCTCATTCCAGGTCCGTGACAGTGAGAGAGGATGGGGGGGCTATGGTCAGTAAATTGTGGTGTATAGTTTGGTGCTGCTTTGGCAGTCTGGAAGCCCCAACATGAATTGGGCAGTGACATGATGGGGTGAGTCCTGACCCCTAAATTCGTCCATGTCTAATGTTTGAGGAGTCATGCAATCACAAATCAATTTCACAAAACAATGGGTTCTCCACTGCAAGGTGCATACTCTACCAAGTAACCCAATACATTTCTAAACAGATCTCTCAAACATTCTGGGGGTCATTCCGAGTTGTTCGCCAGTTACTTTCGTTCGCTGCGCAGCGATCAGGCAAAAAAATGGCACTACTGCGCTTGCGTATGCGGAGCAATGCGCACGCGTGTCGTACTATTACAACGAACGATATAGTTTCACACAAGGTCTAGCGAAGCTGTTCAGTCGCACTGCTGGCCGCAGAGTGATTGACAGGAAGAGGGCTTTTCTGGGTGTCAACTGACCGTTTTCAGGGAGTGTTCGGAAAAACTAAGGGGTGCCAGCAAAAATGCAGGCGTGGCTGGGCGAACGCAGGGTGTGTTTGTGACGTCAAAACAGGAACTGAACAGTCTGAAGTGATCGCAAGCGCTGAGTACGTCTGAAGCTACTCTGAAACTGCACAAAATTATTTTGTAGCCGCTCTGCGATCCTTTCGTTCGCCCTTCTGCTAAGCTACCATACACTCCCAGTGGGAGGCGGCAGAGCATTTGCACGGCTGCTAAAAACTGCTAGCGAGCGATCAACTCGGAATGACCACCTCTGTGTATTGCGTGTGGTGAAATTGCAATGTGAGCTGTGCAATCTGCAATCCATACCTCAAATGGGCTATACATTTATAGCTGACTCTGAGTAAAATGGATCTCTGTGCAGTGTCTGGATAATAGGTCAACAGTTAAAAGGTTGACAGTCAATAGGTAGACACCAAATGGTCAACATGCATATGGTCAACATGGTCAAAAGGTTGACAGGTTCAAATGGTCGACATGAGGTTTGTTTTTGTTTTTCAACTTTTTTCATACTTTATCATCCATGCGGACTACGATTGGGACTAGTTACCTGTGCTGAGTGCAGTGGTAGTGGAGCAAGGAACCTTGCCCAAAGCATGGTGAGCGATCTCAGAGTATGCGGTACAGTAATTGGGGTTCCACAGGCTGCAAGGCAACATTTTACACCAAAAAAAACATGAAAAAAACTCATGTCAACCTTTTCAAGTGTCAACCAGTTCCGTTTCGACCTTATGAACCTGTCGACCTTGTACATGTCAACCATTTGGTGTTGGCCTAGACCAGGGTTGGCCAACCAGAGAGTGGCAAAGAGCCAGAAAAGATCTGTAGTCAAGGGTAAGAGTCATATCACGTGAGCGTGGCATAGTTGTCCCAAAGACACACCCCATTTTTATGCGCACACCTTTCGGTTTGACGTTTGTAGGAGTATGACCTTGTGTCATAACCCCATTTTTAGTCATGTTGTACAATGCCACATACAAATAAAGCCCCTGTACAGTGCCACATACATATAAAACCACCAAAAATGGGTGCCTCCACAGTGCCAAATACATATATGCCTCCACAGTGCCAGATACATACATTCCTCCACAGTGCCAGATACATATATGCCCCCACAGTACCAGATACATATATGTCCCCATAGTGCCAGATATGCCCCCACTGCCAGATACACATCTCCCCAGTGCCAGATATGCCCCCACTGCCAGATACACACATCCCCAGTGCCATATATGCCCCCAGTGTAAGATACACATGTCCCCCCAGTGCCAGATTTGCCCCCAGTGTCAGATACACATGTCCCCTCAGTGCCAGATATGCCAAATATGCCCACAGTGCCAGATACACATGTCCCCCAGTGCCAAATATGCCCCCAGTGCCAGATATGCCCCCACTGCTAGCTACACGTCTCCCCAAGGGCCAGATACATGTCCCCCCAGTGCCAGATATGCCCACAGTGCCAGATACACATGTCCGCCTAGTGCCAGATATGCCCACAGTGCCAACTATGCCCCCACTGACAGATACACGTCCCCCCAGTGCCGGATATATGCCCCCAGTGCCAAATATGCCCCCACTGTCAGCTACACGTCTCCCCAGTGCCAGATATGCCCCCTGGCCAGCTACACGTCTTCCCAGTGCCAGATATGCTGCCAGTGACAGATACACATCCCCCCCAGTGCCAGATATGCCCCCAGTGCCAGAAACACATGTCCCCCCAGTGCCAGATACACGTCCCCACAGTGCCAGATATGCCCCCAGTGCCAGAAACCAATGTCCCCCCAGTGCCAGATACACGTCCCCCCAGTGCCAGATATGCCCTCAGTGTAAGATACACATGTCCCAACACTGCGCCTCCCCAAGTGCTGCTCACCGTCGCGCTGCTGCTCTGCTCAGTCTGCTGCTTATGAGGGAAGGAGAGTGCAATGTGCGCCTCTCCTGCCCTTCAGTCTCCACTCTCCAGCGGCGTTGATTCTCTCTAATTAGGCGCCGGTCCGTGAGACAATCAGAGTTTGCGGACTGGCAGCTAAGACTCCTGATTGGCTGCCGGTCCGCAAGCTCTGATTGGCTCTCGGGCCGGCGCCGGGCACTGCAGACTAGGGCAGCGGGAGGCCCCGCGGGAGCTAACGAGCCGCATGCGAAGATAGATAGGGCCACATGAGGCTCGAGAGTCACGGGTTGGCCACCGCTGACCTAGACGCTGTCAACCTTTTGACTGTCGACCTATTATACTATAACCTTTCTGTGCACAGACAGAAATAGGGAGTTTCTGCTTACAGTACAACTGCAGATTTACGTATTTTTTTGCCTGTCCATCCTATTCTGTGCCGGACGGAACTTTGTTGGATCTATCTTTCCATGACTTTGCGCTTTCAAGGGAACCGACAATTTGATCGTATATAACCACCCTGACTTGTTGGAGTTTCAGGGGCATGTATTTAAAGTTCTGTGCTAATTTAAATAGTGTGTAGTACAGGAAAGGCAAGCCTGTTTGAGACGTAGCTCTTAACCTAGCATGGGACTGGTACAATGCTGATACGAATATTGGTTGCAGCAGTTTATGTAGAATCAATGGGCAGTGCAGCTGCAAATGCACAGAACCCTGCATTAGCCCTACGGAGTCTCTTATTACTATTGTAATGTCTTTGGACGGTTGGTTTGTGCTGGCCTGGGGTAACCCATGCCCTGGACTTGAACCTTAGTGTTAGGGTCCCACCGGATGAGGTCACCTGGTCACAGCCGGTGGCCCATATTTTTGGACAAATTTATGCTAAGCACCTCAAATTTACTTTGTTATATTGCAGCATTTCTTATAATTATTCCGATTAGCAGTGTTTAGCAATTAGAGTATCCACCTGCATTTCCTCTTTTTTTTCTGTGTAGAACTACAAGTCTGAGCATGCTTGCACCTCTCATTATGTTTAGATTTAGCGTGTGCAGTCCAAACCCCCCTCCACATCCCCCACACCCTCATGGAATCTTGTATTAGCATACAAGTACAGCCACATTGCATTCAATTCGGCATCAACCCTTACAGTGTGTGTGTACATACACCAATATAATTCAAATATTGCGCATAAAATATAGGCATCCCTGAACATTGCTCACTTGTGTAACTTATTTAAGTGAGGCTCAAAAAAGATGCACGGTATTGTTGATTAAAAAACAAGAAAGGTGTACAACAAAAAGTGATAATAAATATATTTTACCAGTTTTCTTCTTTTTGCTGAGTTCCCATTTAGTGTAAAGTGAGCGATATTTTGGTACTTGTTACTGTAATTATATGGGCGCTACTGTAGCTCATCAGTTGCTGCCACTTTCCAAACTCTGTTGCAAAACTTCTGCTGCCTTGCTCAAATGAAATAATAAATTATCATGTCATTAAGATATCGGGATATTTGAAACAGATGCTTTGCATACTGTAACTCAACTGAGCAAGTCCGTGCCCAGCCCAGGTCCCCGCAGAAGGATTCACTTGCAGCCAAGAAGCCTGCAACAGCTATTTACAAATCTCCTGATACCTGATTGTCGTGGTCATTTATCCACCGGCTTGACTCAGGCAGCTGGAGGTTGGAAAAGGGGTTCAAGTGGAAGTGGTGTGGCTTCGGCATGCTATAAGTAACCAACATTTTCTCGCAGATGTGCAAGCTGAAAACTCATTACATTAAATGTTAAATACACAATACATATTCATGGCTTGACAAAAAAGGTAAATGGCAGCACAAGTAAAGTGAGCATTGCAAGGCTGGAATACCAACCAATGCTATGAAATGATAGATAGGTAAGCATCCATCAATTATTTTAGCTACTGTAGTTTTCCTCCAGCTGCACTTGATACACACTTTTGTTACTATTGAGTGATTATATCATCTATGTGCAAGTTATGTTTCAATGCTCTGGCCGGTCAACTGCAAATCTGTTTACAACTTACTCACCATCGAATGATTCTTCCAGTATGTGCATAGCCCAGGACTACTCCTACAGTGCGATAGAATCAGGCTGATCGGGGCCGGAGTGACGCCACACACCCTCCCTGAAAACACTTGGGCGCGCCTGTGTTTTTTCTGACACTCCCAGAAAACGGCCTGTTACCACCACCAAATGTCGGCTTCCTGTCAATCAACTTGCGTAGGTCTAGCGATAAAAAAAGACGCAGTTTTTATCACAGTTTGGAATGGCACGTGCGCACTGTGATCCGAACGCATGCGCAGTCGATCGATAATCGCCCGTCTTGCGAATTTGCACAACAGCGATCAGGTCTGAATTAGGCCCATAGCCCCTAATTATTTCATCTTGAATCCTTGCCAGCAATTAATAATAAGAAGAAAGCTTTGATGTGGATAAGAAGAACAGATACATGAGCTTCAACAGTGCAAAATAAAGTTTGACCTATTTTTTTCACTGCCACATTTACCAGCTGTCTACATTCAGCTTTCTTCTTTATTGTAACTGTCATTATTTGTTCACCTTCTACATGTCTCTATTTCTCTCCAACTGTCAATTTACCTGTCTGCAGCTCCTTAGCCCATTATAAGCTTCTTGTTTCTTGTATATGAAATGAAGTAGCCTTTTCCCTTTAATGAAAAATAAACAGAATGAATATTAAAAACATGAAAATAAATAACATTAACTCAGAATTTATAAAATATGAAATGTTCACAACCCATTTATACTGTTAACGCCGCAAAAGCAAAAATGTGACTACACTACTCAGACTGTAACCTCCTTTGGACAACACATGTCCCTTCTGAGTTGTCAAACCTAGCACTAATTTGTCTACTCTCTTCATGTAAATATAAATCTAGATAATAGTGTGTTTGTGAGCGTCAGGCCAGCCCCCGGTCATTTTGTCACAGCAGGAGGGCGGGGGAACCTCGATTAAAGTAATTAGACAGAAATAATCCTTTTCCGTAAAAAGCAACTGAATGGCATAGAAAGAGATTAACCACATCCCTGCTGGAGCGGAATTGCAGATATTGCTTTGTATGCAATGAATGGAAAGCAGAAATGAGTGGGCTGTGATAAGTGGCTAGTATAACAGTGGTTTGACCCGTTTGGTGCCAGAGGAAAAAACATAACACATGAAAAGAACACACTGAAATGTTACTGATCAGTAATGCTGATTTGGACCAAATTGGACGTAAATCATGTACAGTACATTGGCTTCAAAATACGGTCCTTCCTGGTCTATCAGATGTCAATTAGGATACTTAGTAAATCTGGTTGGATGGTGACAGCACTAATGGTGTCCAGTCAGGTGCAGACACACAGCCATTGAGTATTCATCGCAGTGCAGCAGTGCTTTGTAGTTCTCCTTGCAGGTGTCTGTTCAGCTAAACGTGCACTCTGCTTGTTATTTTCATGCTCATTAAATACACAAACAAAAATATAAATGTAACATGGGATAGACTTATTACGGGTAAAAGGACCATTGCTGCTGAAAACAGGTGTTTTTGGCCTATGATAGCATGTTTTTTTGGGCTTGCACCTATATATGTAAGGAAGTTCTGGGGATAACATGGTTCTCTTACTGTGTCAAGCACTGCCATGTCCACCAGCAGAAGTTCCGGAAGGATATGAGGATTTGATGTGGTAAAGAAGCCAAGGAGTTTCAAAGCAATAAGGGATCCTGTATGTTGTTATGTATAGAGGAGGGTAGTCCACCTACTGCATACAGTTGTCTTCTTACTACAGTGGAAACAGTTTCTGTTGGGGCCACTATACTGTATAGCGCATCCTCTGTGGTGGAGAAGAGTGTTGGGGCACGTCCAGTGTTGTGGACAGAGAAGATACAGTGGGGAGCCGGGCTTTAGCCAAAGGTGCAGGTCAAAGGGTGCTGCGACTAGTGCCTGCCAGCTGTGGCAGGACAGCAGAGGTAGCGTAGAGCCCATCTCTATATCATGCTCATCTTTGATGTACCAGTTACAGCAAGATATTAGAATATCACTATGCACTCGCCACTCTACCAGATGGACCGCAGTACACTAGGAACATAGAGAATGCTGGTAAATATTTTATGCTCATGTGTGTGCTGGTTGCAAAAGCAGTAATGATACTAACCTGGAAAGCCAACTTCAATCTATAGCATTCTGTCTTAAATGACTCCCATTGTGTGTTATGTATCCTGGGAACTCAGTGTATGTGCCAACGTGTGTGAATCCACTATTTTGTACAAGGCATTTCTGTTACCCAGGCAACTACATTTTATTACTCACAAATGCAGGTGTTAGCAAATCTTGACACTAATGCCACAAGGTGACGTGAGGATGGTTTGAGTGGGACCTGTTGAGTCATTCCCTCTAATACTACACCCACTGTATTAAAGGGAATGGCACTGGAGACCTTTTCAGTACACTAGACCCTCAATGATTTGGTGAACCAAAGCCTGGCCTGCATAGCCAACCCAGTGAAGACTGGGCCTCTGGTGAGTGAAGCTTACCACAGTTAGTGTTGTTCATAGTCGATTAACACTACAATATTAACCTGAGTAAACAGACTTACAAAAAGACTGAAATTTGAAGACCCATCTATTACTTTTATAAATGGTTGTATAAGTTGTAATCGTGGCTTCAGCCTGGAAATTGTTTTGGCTTGTGTTGTTGTACATCTGGCAGCCAAGAAGAAAAATACTGCCCCATTCTAGCCTCTGAAATGTCCCAGAATGATGTGAGATAGGGAAACTCAACTGTCATAAGTAGAGATGAGCGGGTTCGGTTCTCCGAGATCCGAACCCCCCCAAACTTCACCTATTTTACACGGTTCTGAGGCAGCCTCGGATCTTCCCGCCTTGCTCGGTTAACCCGAATGCGCCCGAACGTCATCACCCCGCTTTCGGATTCTCGGGAGATTCGTATTCTATATAAAGAGCCGCGCGTCGCCGCCATTTTCACTCGTGCATTGGAGATTGAACAGAGAGGACGTGGCTGCGTTCTGTCCCTGAAAAGCTCCGTAATCTGTGCTCAGTGTGCTGCAAATATCTGTGCTCAGTGTGCTGCAAATATCTGTGCTCAGTGTGCTGCATTGTGGGGACTGGGGACCACCAGTATATAATAATTATAGTAGTACAGTACAGTAGGCCATTGCTGTATCTTGCTGCTCTGTGTCAAGTATACTATCCATATCTGTGCTGCATTATTGTGAGCAGTATATAGTAGGACAGTGCAGCATTTTGGTGACCAGCAGTATACATATAGTACAGTACAGTAGGCCATTGCTGTATCTTGCAGCTCTGTGTCAAGTATACTATCTCTGTGCTGCATTATTGTGAGCAGTATATAGTAGGACAGTGTAGCATTTTGGTAGCCAGCAGTATACATATAGTACAGTACAGTGACCAGTATGTATACTGTACTGTGCGACGTGTGTTATACACCTGGTGATTTTATACATCCTGTAATCTGTACTGAGCGATGTGTGAGATACACCTGGGGATTATACACCCTGTATACTGTACTGTGCAATGTTTGTGATACACCTGGTGATTATACACCCTGTATACTGTACTGAGCGATGTGTGAGATACACCTGGGGATTATACACCCTATATTATTATTATTATTATTATCCTTTATTTATATTGACCACAAGGTTTCGCAGCGCCCAATTACAGAGTACATAAATAATCAAACAGGAAAACAGCAACTTACAGTTGATGATAGTATAGGACAAGTACAGGGTAAATAAAGATAGTTACATCAGCAGATTACACTGGAATAAGTATCAGGTGGCAGAAGACTGCTGGATGTGGTACAGTTGAAGATTATTTAAGTAAGACAAAGGATAAGCACATGAGGAAAGAGGGCCCTGCTCGTGAGAGCTTACAATCTAAAGGGGAGGGGTAGACAGACATGGGTGACACAGATGGGGTACATAGAGAACGTGGAACAGAGGGTTAGGATGAGATTTGGCTGGGTTTGGTGAAGAAGTGGACCCCCAGAAGTCACAAGTCAATACTTAACATTGCAACATTTTACTGACTATGCAGGAGAAAATTAAAAATAGGGGAAAATAAAAATAAAAAAAAGAATCGATAACTTCTACCGCTTTCAAAAAGGTCAATGGAAGCTGAAATAATGGACAACTACCTCATGGAAGCCAGATACAGTATACCAAACAGTACTTAGCAGAGTTGGGAATGAGTGCTTATGACATACAGTAACATTTTGTCATAATATTTCAGAAACTGCATGGCTGGTCTCTTGCACTCTTTTGCTCTAATACACCACCTGCTTTAGGATTTATATTCAAAAACATTATGTCTCCATAATCCCAAAATCGTCAGTCTTCTTGGAAAGTGGTTTGTTCCTTTGTAAGGGAAAGAGAACAAACGTTCTCAAACAACGGTTTCTCAATTTCTTTTTCCTCTGGGAAGTGATTGTGGATTTGCAGGAATATCTGAGCATCTCTGTAATCAGAAAGCAGCGACTTTCTACAAATGTTTACATTAGATTACGTTTGGCAAAAGAAAAAAAAAAGTACAGAATCCCATTTAGGATGTCTTCACCAAATCGTAGACATAAATATGGAAATCCCTCGGCGCTCAAAACAAACAGACAGGTATAAAAAAAGTGTAATACGTTCCTTGTTAAGTGGAAGAAATCCAGAACACAGCTGCAATCCTCCTTCTCTTATCAATACCTCACGAATGCAGAAGAATATGTGAAAAAGAAATCATATCATGTGTAGTACAATCACAATTTAATAGTAAAACACTAACACACGATATACATAAAACACAATCCACAAAAAAGAATGCTTCCCAAAGGTTCTGCTGAGAATGGGAGGTCAGAATAATTACCAGCAAATATTGAGAACTGATTTTTGTCAGATCTCAAAAAAGCAGTTTGTAATATAGTCACCAAGCGTCTCTCCGGAAAAGACCACTGGAACCAGTATTTGGCAATCAATTCAGCTCTCCAGATCTTGTAACAGCAGCAGCTTCGGAGTCCGGTCTGTCCCTTATTTACCGACGCGTTTCCACCCGCGATGCTGCGGGTCTTTCTCAAGGTGAAGTAAGGGACAGTGTTCTAGTCCATATATTTATTTAAAAGTCCACCAATTAAAATCCTAATCCTCTATCACAATCAGCTGTTGTATCACGAGTAGGTTACCATGGAGATGCAATCCTCCAATCTCGTGTGCCGATTCCCGATACATCACTTCCGGGGGCGTGGTTTCTCCACAAATCTCCAACTATCAGAGACAGATTAAAATGACCCTTTAACACATGTAATTACTGGGCTCTAAAAGGAGCTTCCAGTACCCTATTCTTATACTAACAATGATGGTCTCGATCTCCGCCGACCCCTACATTAGGCCGCGGGACTTCCGCCAATCATTCCTGTAGTGTAGATACCCCTGGCGGCTTCCGCCAACCCCTTACATTGAGCGGCGGGACTTCCGCCAACCACTCCTCTACGGTGGATGTCTCTGGCGGCTTCCGCCATCCATTTGACATCCACATACCAGCCGCTCGCGTCACATCCTGTGACGTAGACTCTATCCCGGCCCCATCACTTCCGGTATTACAAATCCCTTGAACAGCCAATGCTGCACATAATTTTTTTTTTTAATATCAGTACCCATGTCCTCACTGAATATGAAACTAATGTTTTAGAAAAAGGACTTAAATATGCCCCAGCTGTCCCCATAAACAAATTCCAGACTTTTATAGATATTCATAGGTTTATAAGGAAATTATGTATCAAAACATTTTTTCTAACAAAAGAGACGGTTGAAGAGATAGGGAATATGGAAATAAAAGAACAAACACCTTTTAAACCCAAGTCCGTTTTTTATCCGGCACATGTTAAAGGTAATTTTATCGAAACTTTTTGCCAGTTAGTACAGGAAGATCTAAGAGAAATCAAACTGACAGGGATTAAACACAATTTAACAGGAAAAGAAAGGGCAGCATTGAAAGATTTACAGTCAAATAAGGACCTTGTTATCAAATCGACAGATAAGGGGGGAGGTATAGTGGTAATGGACAGAGAGTGGTACACAAGGGAGTTTGAGAATCATTTGGGGGACCGACAAACTTATCAAAAATTAAGGTCGGATCCAACCGAAAGGATTAAAAATAGTTTTGTGGGACTTATTGAGAAATACAGTAATCTGGGGGTTTTAGAGGAAAAGGAGGTTAAATTCCTTATAATCGAAAACCCAGTTGTCCCCACTCTGTACTTATTACCTAAAGTACATAAAGATCCTACCCATCCCCCAGGAAGACCTATAGTCGCAGGGATAGACTCTGTGACTGCCAATTTGTCGGAGTATATTGATTATTTCTTGCAGCCTCTGGTCTCAAAAAATGTTTCCCATCTTAAAGACACAAAAGACCTTTTAAATTCAATATCCATGATTCCATGGGAGGATAATTTAATTATGGTCACAGCAGACGTAAAATCACTTTACTCGATTATTGAGCATGAAGCTGGGATTAAGGCTGTCACTTCTGCACTTTACAACAGCACTTTAGAAGGCGAGATGCAAAATTTTATCAAAGAGGGGATTTATTTTATTTTAAATAATAATTATTTTACGGTAGAAAGGGATTTCTTTATTCAGAAAGTCGGTACAGCCATGGGCACCAGGTTCGCTCCAAGTTATGCCAACATTTTTATGGGGCAATGGGAATTAGATTATATTTGGAATAACAACCCATTTGGAGCGAACCTGGTGTCCTGGAAAAGATATATTGATGACATTTTATTTATATGGAGAGGAAGTAGAGAAGTACTTGATTGTTTTTGTACTTATTTAAATAACAATGATCTCAATATTCAACTTACTTTTAATATAGATACACGACAAGTAGATTTTTTAGATATTACTCTTTCTCAGGAAGAGGGCGGATTCTGTACCAAGACCTTCATCAAAGAAACTGATTCACAGGCTTTTATTAATATTACGAGTTGTCATCATCATAGCTGGCTAGATTCGATTCCACAAGGGCAGTTGAAAAGGTTCAAAAGAAATTGTACCAGCAATGAGGTTTTTAGACAGCAGGCGGATCAATTGAAGGATAGATTTGAAAAAAGTGGCTACAACAGTGAAAAGATAGATAAAGCTATACAGGAAGTAGGGTTGATAGACAGGAAAGAATTGTTACGCGATAAGCCGCGGGAACAATTAAGAAACAACAGTAAAAAAAGAAAGAACTTTGATTGGGCTTTCATTACAAGCTTTAATGCACAACATAGAACTCTTGAAAGGTCATTTAGAAAGAATTGGGATATCCTTAAAAGAGATCCAGTTGTTGGAAAGGTAATCCCTGACCAACCAGTTTTTATATATAGAAGGGCGCCCAATTTAAAAAATACATTAGTAAGGAGCTATCTCCCTCCAAAAAAGAGAGAAGGTAGAGTTTTAACGAAGGGTTTCCATCGCTGTGGAGATTGCATTGGGTGTAAGGAAATAAAAAGTGATGGGACAAAGAAACTGGACGTTGTATGCATTAATGGAAAGACAGCCAAAATACAAGATTTTATTACCTGCAATGTTAAAAATGTGGTATATTTTATAGAGTGCTCATGTCATTTATTTTATATTGGACGCACTACAAGGTCACTTAAAATACGCATAAGTGAACACTGCAGGAATATTAAAAAGGGTCTAGTTACCCATGCTCTATCTAATCACTTCAAGATTCACCATAATAGCTCTGTAAATGGAATAGTCAGATTTGCGGGATTTAAATTAATTAAACCCACAAATAGACAAAAGGATACTATGACGATGCTGGCAAAAAGTGAGATGCAGTCCATTTATGAATTTAATACACTGCATCCGCATGGGCAAAATAATGATTTTGAACTCAAATGGTTTTTATAATTTTTTTTTATATATTTATATAAATCTGTGTTATCCCTTTTTAAATGTTTTAATTAAACTTATGTTTTATTTTTAGGTCATATTACCTCTGAGATTTGGATTTTCTCAACCTGGATATATTATAATGTATTTGGTGTATATGTGAGCCAAGGAGATGCAATTGTGCTAGTGAGAACGGTCACCACTTCCGGGTTTGCTGGATGGCAAAATAGGGTTAGAAGGGTTGGCGGAAGTGACCGCCGCCGTAGTGTCCCAAATTAATAGTATGTGCAGCATTGGCTGTTCAAGGGATTTGTAATACCGGAAGTGATGGGGCCGGGATAGAGTCTGCGTCACAGGATGTGACGCGAGCGGCTGGTATGTGGATGTCAAATGGATGGCGGAAGCCGCCAGAGCCATCCACCGTAGAGGAGTGGTTGGCGGAAGTCCCGCCGCTCAATGTAAGGGGTTGGCGGAAGCCGCCAGGGGTATCTACACTACAGGAATGATTGGCGGAAGTCCCGCGGCCTAATGTAGGGGTCGGCGGAGATCAAGACCATCATTGTTAGTATAAGAATAGGGTACTGGAAGCTCCTTTTAGAGCCCAGTAATTACATGTGTTAAAGGGTCATTTTAATCTGTCTCTGATAGTTGGAGATTTGTGGAGAAACCACGCCCCCGGAAGTGATGTATCGGGAATCGGCACACGAGATTGGAGGATTGCATCTCCATGGTAACCTACTCGTGATACAACAGCTGATTGTGATAGAGGATTAGGATTTTAATTGGTGGACTTTTAAATAAATATATGGACCAGAACACTGTCCCTTACTTCACCTTGAGAAAGACCCGCAGCATCGCGGGTGGAAACGCGTCGGTAAAAAAGGGACAGACCGGACTCCGAAGCTGCTGCTGTTACAAGATCTGGAGAGCTGAATTGATTGCCAAATACTGGTTCCAGTGGTCTTTTCCGGAGAGACGCTTGGTGACTATATTACAAACTGCTTTTTTGAGATCTGACAAAAATCAGTTCTCAATATTTGCTGGTAATTATTCTGACCTCCCATTCTCAGCAGAACCTTTGGGAAGCATTCTTTTTTGTGGATTGTGTTTTATGTATATCGTGTGTTAGTGTTTTACTATTAAATTGTGATTGTACTACACATGATATGATTTCTTTTTCACATATTCTTCTGCATTCGTGAGGTATTGATAAGAGAAGGAGGATTGCAGCTGTGTTCTGGATTTCTTCCACTTAACAAGGAACGTATTACACTTTTTTTATACCTGTCTGTTTGTTTTGAGCGCCGAGGGAATACTTTCCCCATCACCTGTTTTCTTCTTGATTTGAATTTTGGGTACTTTTGGAGGGGTACCTTGGGGATCGTGAGTACCTGGCAGGCTGCCTTGTGATTCTTGCGCAATTCAGAGGTCCTGAGAGAGTTTTTCTTGTATTTGAATTGTGTTCTCTCCTGTCTTTTGGGATCTAAAATTGCAGCAGTCATGTTTAAATGCAGAGAAAATAGAAGAGTGGTTCTAGAGAGCCTTTTTAAAGATGAAGGAGAGAACATCGAGCTCCTTGATGAAAGCTTGGAAAATATAATGAGAAAATTAGAAGCAACACTCTTAAAAGAAAATAGGATTTGGTGGGAGACGGTTACTTTAGAAAAATATGTCTCCCACAAAATCATACCGAGAGGTTTAAGAATCAATAAAAAGGCCTCTTTTGAGACCTCATCTGATACATTCAGAGATGAATGGGACAGGATTATAACAGAATGCTCTTTTTCATTGATTAATCTTATAATCAATGAATGAAAAAGAGAGTTGTCTCAATTGGATGAGGAAATCAAGCGATATAGGGATCTCATTGGTCGATTTGCAGATATGCCCGACTATAAGCGCTTTGAAGAAAGGATTGAATTAAATATAAAAAAGAATGAGAAAGCACTAATAGATCGTAAAATAAGAAAATTTATTAGAGACAAAAAAGAATCCAATAACCAAATGGAAGAAGAGATTGATGGTGTTAATAGAGATAGGAGTGTCTCGCACCCTAGAGAGGATCAGGCTAGACAATCCAAACATATTAATTATAGAACTAACCCTGGAATTGAAAGAACTCCCATCAGGTTTAGAAGGGTTTTGTCCCCTAGAAGACCATATAAAAGGAATAGGGAAATACGTCAATATTCAAGGGATAGATTCAGAGACCACTCTCATGAACCCCAGGGGTTTAGAGAGAGGAGATATAGAAATGATCCCCCTCTCGATGTAAATATGAGAGGTTGAAACTATAGAAGGAATTTTAGAATGAGGTTTCCTTTATAAACATCATTGCCTGTGAGAAATCGATATGGAGTGTTGGAGGATAACAACTATGGACCCCGTTTTTTAGAGAGGGGGCGTTTAACACGGAATTGGAATTAGTTAAAAAGACACATAGAGGGAAAAGGGGTAGGAACAGCAACAAAAAAATAAGAAAGAGCCCTAGAAAATGGAGAAGAAAAAAGAGGGAAAAAAAAAGCATAAAATAATTCCTGCTCAACCACAGGAGTGTACATCTCAGGTACCGGTTAGTTCGGGAACTGGGAATGACACAGAAGTCACGAAGGAAAAGGGGGTTAAAATTTTTAATATCAGTACCCATGTCCTCACTGAATATGAAACTAATGTTTTAGAAAAAGGACTTAAATATGCCCCAGCTGTCCCCATAAACAAATTCCAGACTTTTATAGATATTCATAGGTTTATAAGGAAATTATGTATCAAAAAATTTTTTCTAACAAAAGAGACGGTTGAAGAGATAGGGAATATGGAAATAAAAGAACAAACACCTTTTAAACCCAAGTCCGTTTTTATCCGGCACATGTTAAAGGTAATTTTATCGAAACTTTTTGCCAGTTAGTACAGGAAGATCTAAGAGAAATCAAACCGACAGGGATTAAACACAATTTAACAGGAAAAGAAAGGGCAGCATTGAAAGATTTACAGTCAAATAAGGACCTTGTTATCAAATCGACAGATAAGGGGGGAGGTATAGTGGTAATGGACAGAGAGTGGTACACAAGGGAGGTTGAGAATCATTTGGGGGACCGACAAACTTATCAAAAATTAAGGTCGGATCCAACCGAAAGGATTAAAAATAGTTTTGTGGGACTTATTGAGAAATACAGTAATCTGGGGGTTTTAGAGGAAAAGGAGGTTAAATTCCTTATAATCGAAAACCCAGTTGTCCCCACTCTGTACTTATTACCTAAAGTACATAAATATCTTACCCATCCCCCAGGAAGACCTATAGTCGCAGGGATAGACTCTGTGACTGCCAATTTGTCGGAGTATATTGATTATTTCTTGCAGCCTCTGGTCTCAAAAAATGTTTCCCATCTTAAAGACACAAAAGACCTTTTAAATTCAATATCCATGATTCCATGGGAGGATAATTTAATTATGGTCACAGCAGACGTAAAATCACTTTACTCGATTATTGAGCATGAAGCTGGGATTAAGGCTGTCACTTCTGCACTTTACAACAGCACTTTAGAAGGCGAGATGCAAAATTTTATCAAAGAGGGGATTCATTTTATTTTAAATAATAATTATTTTACGGTAGAAAGGGATTTCTTTATTCAGAAGGTCGGTACAGCCATGGGCACCAGGTTCGCTCCAAGTTATGCCAACATTTTTATGGGGCAATGGGAATTAGATTATATTTGGAATAACAACCCATTTGGAGCGAACCTGGTGTCCTGGAAAAGATATATTGATGACATTTTATTTATATGGAGAGGAAGTAGAGAAGTACTTGATTGTTTTTGTACTTATTTAAATAACAATGATCTCAATATTCAACTTACTTTTAATATAGATACACGACAAGTAGATTTTTTAGATATTACTCTTTCTCAGGAAGAGGGCGGATTCTGTACCAAGACCTTCATCAAAGAAACTGATTCACAGGCTTTTATTAATATTACGAGTTGTCATCATCATAGCTGCCTAGATTCGATTCCACAAGGGCAGTTAAAAAGGTTCAAAAGAAATTGTACCAGCAATGAGGTTTTTAGACAGCAGGCGGATCAATTGAAGGATAGATTTGAAAAAAGTGGCTACAACAGTGAAAAGATAGATAAAGCTATACAGGAAGTAGGGTTGATAGACAGGAAAGAATTGTTACGCGATAAGCCGCGGGAACAATTAAGAAACAACAGTAAAAAAAGAAAGAACTTTGATTGGGCTTTCATTACAAGCTTTAATGCACAACATAGAACTCTTGAAAGGTCATTTAGAAAGAATTGGGATATCCTTAAAAGAGATCCAGTTGTTGGAAAGGTAATCCCTGACCAACCAGTCTTTATATATAGAAGGGCGCCCAATTTAAAAAATACATTAGTAAGGAGCTATCTCCCTCCAAAAAAGAGAGAAGGTAGAGTTTTAACTAGAGATGAGCGGGTTCGGTTTCTCTGAATCCGAACCCGCACGAACTTCATGTTTTTTTTCACGGGTCCGAGCGACTCGGATCTTCCCGCCTTGCTCGGTTAACCCGAGCGCGCCCGAACGTCATCATGACGCTGTCGGATTCTCGCAAGACTCGGATTCTATATAAGGACTCGAGCCGCGCGTCGCCGCCATTTTCACACGTGCATTGAGATTGATAGGGAGAGGACGTGGCTGGCGTCCTCTCCATTTAGATTAGGAGAGAGAGAGAGAGATTGACCTGAGGCTGATACTGTAGAAGAGAGTGCAGAGTTTAGTGACTGACCACAGTGACCACCAGTAGTGCAGTTGTTTTATTTAATATATCCGTTCTCTGCCTGAAAAAAACGGTACACACAGTGACTCAGTCACATACCATATCTGTGTGCACTGCTCAGCCCAGTGTGCTGCATGCCTGCATCATCTATGTATATATTATATATCTGACTGTGCTCAGCTCACACAGCTTATAATTGTGGGGGAGACTGGGGAGCACTGCAGTGCCAGTTATAGGTTATAGCAGGAGCCAGGAGTACAAGACAGTCACATACCATATCTGTGTGCACTGCTCAGCCCAGTGTGCTGCATCATCTATGTATATATTATATATCTGACTGTGCTCAGCTCACACAGCTTATAATTGTGGGGGAGACTGGGGAGCACTGCAGTGCCAGTTATAGGTTATAGCAGGAGCCAGGAGTACATATTATATTAAAATTAAACAGTGCACACTTTTGCTGCAGGAGTGCCACTGCCAGTGTGACTGACCAGTGACCTGACCACACTGACCACCAGTATAGTTAGTAGTATACTATATTGTGATTGCCTGAAAAAGTTAAACACTCGTCGTGTGACTTCACTTGTGTTGTGTTTTTTTTTTTATTCTATAAAAAACTCATTCTGCAGACAGACAGTGTCCAGCAGGTCCGTCATTATATAATATATATACCTGTCCGGCTGCAGTAGTGATATATATATATTTTTTTTATATCATTATTTATTATCCAGTCGCAGCAGACACAGTACGGTAGTTCACGGCTGTAGCTACCTCTGTGTCGGCACTCGGCAGTCCATCCATAATTGTATACCACCTACCCGTGGTTTTTTTTTCTTTCTTCTTTATACATACATACTACTACATCTCTTTATCAACCAGTCTATATTAGCAGCAGACACAGTACAGTACGGTAGTTCACGGCTGTGGCTACCTCTGTGTCGGCACTCGGCAGTCCGTCCATAATTGTATACCACCTAACCGTGGTTTTTTTTTCTTTCTTCTTCATACATACATACTACGACATCTCTTTATCAACCAGTCTATATTAGCAGCAGACACAGTACAGTACGGTAGTTCACGGCTGTGGCTACCTCTGTGTCGGCACTCGGCAGTCCGTCCATAATTGTATACCACCTAACCGTGGTTTTTTTTTCTTTCTTCTTCATACATACATACTACGACATCTCTTTATCAACCAGTCTATATTAGCAGCAGACACAGTACAGTACGGTAGTTCACGGCTGTGGCTACCTCTGTGTCGGCACTCGGCAGTCCGTCCATAATTGTATACCACCTAACCGTGGTTTTTTTTTCTTTCTTCTTTATACATACATACTACGACATCTCTTTATCAACCAGTCTATATTAGCAGCAGACACAGTACAGTACGGTAGTTCACGGCTGTGGCTACCTCTGTGTCGGCACTCGGCAGTCCGTCCATAATTGTATACCACCTACCCGTGGTTTTTTTTTCTTTCTTCTTTATACATACATACTACTACATCTCTTTATCAACCAGTCTATATTAGCAGCAGACACAGTACAGTACGGTAGTTCTCGGCTGTGGCTACCTCTGTGTCGGCACTCGGCAGTCCGTCCATAATTGTATACCACCTAACCGTGGTTTTTTTTTCTTTCTTCTTTATACATACATACTACGACATCTCTTTATCAACCAGTCTATATTAGCAGCAGACACAGTACAGTACGGTAGTTCACGGCTGTGGCTACCTCTGTGTCGGCACTCGGCAGTCCGTCCATAATTGTATACCACCTACCCGTGGTTTTTTTTCTTTCTTCTTCATACATACATACTACGACATCTCTTTATCAACCAGTCTATATTAGCAGCAGACACAGTACAGTACGGTAGTTCACGGCTGTGGCTACCTCTGTGTCGGCACTCGGCAGTCCGTCCATAATTGTATACCACCTAACCGTGGTTTTTTTTTTCTTTCTTCTTCATACATACATACTACGACATCTCTTTATCAACCAGTCTATATTAGCAGCAGACACAGTACAGTACGGTAGTTCACGGCTGTGGCTACCTCTGTGTCGGCACTCGGCAGTCCGTCCATAATTGTATACTAGTATCCATCCATCTCCATTGTTTACCTGAGGTGCCTTTTAGTTGTGCCTATTAAAATATGGAGAACAAAAATGTTGAGGTTCCAAAATTAGGGAAAGATCAAGATCCACTTCCACCTCGTGCTGAAGCTGCTGCCACTAGTCATGGCCGAGACGATGAAATGCCAGCAACGTCGTCTGCCAAGGCCGATGCCCAATGTCATAGTACAGAGCATGTCAAATCCAAAACACCAAATATCAGAAAAAAAAGGACTCCAAAACCTAAAATAAAATTGTCGGAGGAGAAGCGTAAACTTGCCAATATGCCATTTACCACACGGAGTGGCAAGGAACGGCTGAGGCCCTGGCCTATGTTCATGGCTAGTGGTTCAGCTTCACATGAGGATGGAAGCACTCAGCCTCTCGCTAGAAAAATGAAAAGACTCAAGCTGGCAAAAGCACAGCAAAGAACTGTGCATTCTTCGAAATCCCAAATCCACAAGGAGAGTCCAATTGTGTCGGTTGCGATGCCTGACCTTCCCAACACTGGACGTGAAGAGCATGCGCCTTCCACCATTTGCACGCCCCCTGCAAGTGCTGGAAGGAGCACCCGCAGTCCAGTTCCTGATAGTCAGATTGAAGATGTCAGTGTTGAAGTACACCAGGATGAGGAGGATATGGGTGTTGCTAGCGCTGGGGAGGAAATTGACCAGGAGGATTCTGATGGTGAGGTGGTTTGTTTAAGTCAGGCACCCGGGGAGACACCTGTTGTCGGTGGGAGGAATATGGCCGTTGACATGCCAGGTGAAAATACCAAAAAAATCAGCTCTTCGGTGTGGAGGTATTTCAACAGAAATGCGGACAACAGGTGTCAAGCCGTGTGTTCCCTTTGTCAAGCTGTAATAAGTAGGGGTAAGGACGTTAACCACCTCGGAACATCCTCCCTTATACGTCACCTGCAGCGCATTCATAATAAGACAGTGACAAGTTCAAAAACTTTGGGTGACAGCGGAAGCAGTCCACTGACCAGTAAATCCCTTCCTCTTGTAACCAAGCTCACGCAAACCACCCCACCAACTCCCTCAGTGTCAATTTCCTCCTTCCCCAGGAATGCCAATAGTCCTGCAGGCCATGTCACTGGCAATTCTGACGATTCCTCTCCTGCCTGGGATTCCTCCGATGCATCCTTGCGTGTAACGCCTACTGCTGCTGGCGCTGCTGTTGTTGCTGCTGGGAGTCGATGGTCATCCCAGAGGGGAAGTCGTAAGCCCACTTGTACTACTTCCAGTAAGCAATTGACTGTTCAACAGTCCTTTGCGAGGAAGATGAAATATCACAGCAGTCATCCTGCTGCAAAGCGGATAACTGAGGCCTTGACAACTATGTTGGTGTTAGACGTGCGTCCGGTATCCGCCGTTAGTTCACAGGGAACTAGACAATTTATTGAGGCAGTGTGCCCCCGTTACCAAATACCATCTAGGTTCCACTTCTCTAGGCAGGCGATACCGAGAATGTACACGGACGTCAGAAAAAGACTCACCAGTGTCCTAAAAAATGCAGTTGTACCCAATGTCCACTTAACCACGGACATGTGGACAAGTGGAGCAGGGCAGGGTCAGGACTATATGACTGTGACAGCCCACTGGGTAGATGTATGGACTCCCGCCGCAAGAACAGCAGCGGCGGCACCAGTAGCAGCATCTCGCAAACGCCAACTCTTTCCTAGGCAGGCTACGCTTTGTATCACCGGTTTCCAGAATACGCACACAGCTGAAAACCTCTTACGGCAACTGAGGAAGATCATCGCGGAATGGCTTACCCCAATTGGACTCTCCTGTGGATTTGTGGCATCGGACAACGCCAGCAATATTGTGTGTGCATTAAATATGGGCAAATTCCAGCACGTCCCATGTTTTGCACATACCTTGAATTTGGTGGTGCAGAATTATTTAAAAAACGACAGGGGCGTGCAAGAGATGCTGTCGGTGGCCAGAAAAATTGCGGGACACTTTCGGCGTACAGGCACCACGTACAGAAGACTGGAGCACAACCAAAAACTACTGAACCTGCCCTGCCATCATCTGAAGCAAGAAGTGGTAACGAGGTGGAATTCAACCCTCTATATGCTTCAGAGGTTGGAGGAGCAGCAAAAGGCCATTCAAGCCTATACAATTGAGCACGATATAGGAGGTGGAATGCACCTGTCTCAAGCGCAGTGGAGAATGATTTCAACGTTGTGCAAGGTTCTGATGCCCTTTGAACTTGCCACACGTGAAGTCAGTTCAGACACTGCCAGCCTGAGTCAGGTCATTCCCCTCATCAGGCTTTTGCAGAAGAAGCTGGAGACATTGAAGGAGGAGCTAACACGGAGCGATTCCGCTAGGCATGTGGGACTTGTGGATGGAGCCCTTAATTCGCTTAACAAGGATTCACGGGTGGTCAATCTGTTGAAATCAGAGCACTACATTTTGGCCACCGTGCTCGATCCTAGATTTAAAGCCTACCTTGGATCTCTCTTTCCGGCAGACACAAGTCTGCTGGGGTTGAAAGACCTGCTGGTGAGAAAATTGTCAAGTCAAGCGGAACGCGACCTGTCAACATCTCCTCCTTCACATTCTCCCGCAACTGGGGGTGCGAGGAAAAGGCTCAGAATTCCGAGCCCACCCGCTGGCGGTGATGCAGGGCAGTCTGGAGCGACTGCTGATGCTGACATCTGGTCCGGACTGAAGGACCTGACAACGATTACGGACATGTCGTCTACTGTCACTGCATATGATTCTCTCACCATTGAAAGAATGGTGGAGGATTATATGAGTGACCGCATCCAAGTAGGCACGTCACACAGTCCATACTTATACTGGCAGGAAAAAGAGGCAATTTGGAGGCCATTGCACAAACTGGCTTTATTCTACCTAAGTTGCCCTCCCACAAGTGTGTACTCCGAAAGAGTGTTTAGTGCCGCCGCTCACCTTGTCAGCAATCGGCGTACGAGGTTACATCCAGAAAATGTGGAGAAGATGATGTTCATTAAAATGAATTATAATCAATTCCTCCGCGGAGACATTGACCAGCAGCAATTGCCTCCACAAAGTACACAGGGAGCTGAGATGGTGGATTCCAGTGGGGACGAATTGATAATCTGTGAGGAGGGGGATGTACACGGTGATATATCGGAGGGTGATGATGAGGTAAACATCTTGCCTCTGTAGAGCCAGTTTGTGCAAGGAGAGATTAATTGCTTCTTTTTTTGGGGGGGTCCAAACCAACCCGTCATATCAGTCACAGTCGTGTGGCAGACCCTGTCACTGAAATGATGGGTTGGTTAAAGTGTGCATGTCCTGTTTTGTTTATACAACATAAGGGTGGGTGGGAGGGCCCAAGGACAATTCCATCTTGCACCTCTTTTTTCTTTTCTTTTTCTTTGCGTCATGTGCTGTTTGGGGAGGGTTTTTTGGAAGGGACATCCTGCGTGACACTGCAGTGCCACTCCTAAATGGGCCCGGTGTTTGTGTCGGCCACTAGGGTCGCTAATCTTACTCACACAGTCAGCTACCTCATTGCGCCTCTTTTTTTCTTTGCGTCATGTGCTGATTGGGGAGGGTTTTTTGGAAGGGACATCCTGCGTGACACTGCAGTGCCACTCCTAAATGGGCCCGGTGTTTGTGTCGGCCACTAGGGTCGCTAATCTTACTCACACAGTCAGCTACCTCATTGCGCCTCTTTTTTTCTTTGCGTCATGTGCTGATTGGGGAGGGTTTTTTGGAAGGGACATCCTGCGTGACACTGCAGTGCCACTCCTAAATGGGCCCGGTGTTTGTGTCGGCCACTAGGGTCGCTAATCTTACTCACACAGTCAGCTACCTCATTGCACCTCTTTTTTTCTTTGCGTCATGTGCTGATTGGGGAGGGTTTTTTGGAAGGGACATCCTGCGTGACACTGCAGTGCCACTCCTAAATGGGCCCGGTGTTTGTGTCGGCCACTAGGGTCGCTTATCTTACTCACACAGTCAGCTACCTCATTGCGCCTCTTTTTTTCTTTGCGTCATGTGCTGATTGGGGAGGGTTTTTTGGAAGGGACATCCTGCGTGACACTGCAGTGCCACTCCTAGATGGGCCAGGTGTTTGTGTCGGCCACTAGTGTCGCTTAGCTTAGTCATCCAGCGACCTTGGTGCAAATTTTAGGACTGAAAATAATATTGTGAGGTGTGAGGTATTCAGAATAGACTGAAAATGAGTGGAAATTATGGTTTTTGAGGTTAATAATAATATGGGATCAAAATGACCCCCAAATTCTATGATTTAAGCTGTTTTTTAGTGTTTTTTTAAAAAAAACACCCGAATCCAAAACACACCCGAATCCGACAAAAAAAATTCGGTGAGGTTTTGCCAAAACGCGGTCGAACCCAAAACACGGCCGCGGAACCGAACCCAAAACCAAAACACAAAACCCGAAAAATTTCAGGCGCTCATCTCTAGTTTTAACGAAGGGTTTCCATCGCTGTGGAGATTGCATTGGGTGTAAGGAAATAAAAAGTGATGGGACAAAGAAACTGGACGTTGTATGCATTAATGGAAAGACAGCCAAAATACAAGATTTTATTACCTGCAATGTTAAAAATGTGGTATATTTTATAGAGTGCTCATGTCATTTATTTTATATTGGACGCACTACAAGGTCACTTAAAATACGCATAAGTGAACACTGCAGGAATATTAAAAAGGGTCTAGTTACCCATGCTCTATCTAATCACTTCAAGATTCACCATAATAGCTCTGTAAATGTAATAGTCAGATTTGCGGGATTTAAATTAATTAAACCCACAAATAGACAAAAGGATACTATGACGATGCTGGCAAAAAGTGAGATGCAGTCCATTTATGAATTTAATACACTGCATCCGCATGGGCTAAATAATGATTTTGAACTCAAATGGTTTTTATAATTTTTTTTTTATATATTTATATAAATCTGTGTTATCCCTTTTTAAATGTTTTAATGAAACTTATGTTTTATTTTTAGGTCATATTACCTCTGAGATTTGGATTTTCTCAACCTGGATATATTATAATGTATTTGGTGTATATGTGAGCCAAGGAGATGCAATTGTGCTAGTGAGAACGGTCACCACTTCCGGGTTTGCTGGATGGCAAAATAGGGTTAGAGCGGTTGGCGGAAGTGACCGCCGCCGTAGTGTCCCAAATTAATAGTATGTGCAGCATTGGCTGTTCAAGGGATTTGTAATACCGGAAGTGATGGGGCCGGGATAGAGTCTGCGTCACAGGATGTGACGCGAGCGGCTGGTATGTGGATGTCAAATGGATGGCGGAAGCCGCCAGAGCCATCCACCGTAGAGGAGTGGTTGGCGGAAGTCCCGCCGCTCAATGTAAGGGGTTGGCGGAAGCCGCCAGGGGTATCTACACTACAGGAATGATTGGCGGAAGTCCCGCGGCCTAATTTAGGGGTCGGCGGAGATCGAGACCATCATTGTTAGTATAAGAATAGGGTACTGGAAGCTCCTTTTAGAGCCCAGTAATTACATGTGTTAAAGGGTCATTTTAATCTGTCTCTGATAGTTGGAGATTTGTGGAGAAACCACGCCCCCGGAAGTGATGTATCGGGAATCGGCACACGAGATTGGAGGATTGCATCTCCATGGTAACCTACTCGTGATACAACAGCTGATTGTGATAGAGGATTAGGATTTTAATTGGGGACTTTTAAATAAATATATGGACCAGAACACTGTCCCTTACTTCACCTTGAGAAAGACCCGCAGCATCGCGGGTGGAAACGCGTCGGTAAATAAGGGACAGACCGGACTCCGAAGCTGCTGCTGTTACAAGATCTGGAGAGCTGAATTGATTGCCAAATACTGGTTCCAGTGGTCTTTTCCGGAGAGACGCTTGGTGACTATATTACAAACTGCTTTTTTGAGATCTGACAAAAATCAGTTCTCAATATTTGCTGGTAATTATTCTGACCTCCCATTCTCAGCAGAACCTTTGGGAAGCATTCTTTTTTGTGGATTGTGTTTTATGTATATCGTGTGTTAGTGTTTTACTATTAAATTGTGATTGTACTACACATGATATGATTTCTTTTTCACATATTCTTCTGCATTCGTGAGGTATTGATAAGAGAACGAGGATTGCAGCTGTGTTCTGGATTTCTTCCACTTAACAAGGAACGTATTACACTTTTTTTATACTTGTCTGTTTGTTTTGAGCGCCGAGAGAATACTTTCCCCATCACCTGTTTTCTTCTTGATTTGAATTTTGGGTACTTTTGGAGGGGTACCTTGGGGATCGTGAGTACCTGGCAGGCTGCCTTGTGATTCTTGCGCAATTCAGAGGTCCTGAGAGAGTTTTTCTTGTATTTGAATAAATATGGAAATCGTCATCAAACTTAATGAAGTACACAGCTTCAACTTGATGAATAACCATGCCAGTCCTTTTTGAGCCATCTTCTTTGGCATATTCCACTTGCTTGCCCACCAGGCTGTCCACAACCTCCCCTGGTTCTCTTTCAGCTGGAGGGGAATCATTTGAGTCTGGCATGATCCGAAGATCTCCTTCTTTATAGTCATCTAAAAGTTGATACATATATAAGACAGGGTCCTTTTCATAGGTTAAATAATAATAAAACCATGGGGTATATTTACTAAAATTCGTATTTTTCCGAATGAGGTTAAAGATCAATCACGAATGACATCGAAAGTGTAAAATTGCAACTTTTTTGAATTTATTACGACTAATTTACTAAGCTGTCGTATTCTGCATTTTCGTATTTACCGATGTCGATGTCATTTGTATTTTTTGGCAGTGGGAACTTTGTGGTCAGCGGTTGACCGAAAGTAACCTCACCGCTGACCACAAAGTTCCCACCATTGGTTACAATGGAGCGCATAGGCGCTACATTGTATCACTGCCGTGTGCTACCTGACATACACTACAGGAGCACACAGCCAATCAGGAGGGTGCCACGACGGGGCGCTCCCTGATTGGCTGAAGGAACCCTCTTAGACAGAAGTCAGGGGGGGTTCCTGGCAGTCGGGGAAAGGGGTCCCATGTGAAAACATGGGGCCCCTTTCAGTGCGTGGTCGGGTGTCCGTTTTTTTATTTTGCAAAGTACGTGGATTACAAATAGAACAGAAGAGGACCGATCTACACTTGATTATGTGAGTATAAGTTTTCCAACAGGTACCCCATGGATTCTACATGGAGAAGAGGACCGACCCTCGTATGAACATAGGTAAGTATGTATGTTTGGAGGTGTGGATGTATGAATTAAACTTTTACTTTCAAGGTGTGTGTCTTCTGTTTATATTGGGGTATTTTTTTAGTAGTAGTACTACAGGTACCAGCGGGCCCGGATTTCCACCGCATGCTGGTACTTGTGGTTCTCCAAGTACCAGCTTGCGGGGAAGGCTTGCTGGGACTTGTAGTACTGCTACAAAAACAATATTCAAATTCTGTCAAAAAGGCTATCAGCCCCCCATCCGCCGCCCTTGGATGGGGAGACAGCCTCGGGCTTCACCCCTGGCCCTTGGGTGGCTGGAGGGGGGGACCCCTTGATTTAAGGGGCCCCCACTCCTCCAGGGTACCCCGGCCAGGGGTGACTAGTTGGGTATGTAATGCCAGGGTCGCAGGGACCAATATAAAAGTGTCCCCCGGCTGTGGCATTATGTATCTGGCTAGTGGAGCCCGGTGCTGGTTTCAGAAATACGGGGGACCCCTACGCTTTTTGTCCCCCATATTTTTGGAACCAGGACCAGGCGCAGAGCCCGGTGCTGGTTGATTAAATATGGGGGAACCCCGGTCAATTTTTAACCCATATTTTTTCAACCAGGACCGGCTCAATGAGCCCAGGGCTGGTTTTGCTTAGGAGGGGGGACCCTACGCATTTTTTTTTTTGGCAAATTTAACACTTTCCCACCCCTTCCCACTGATAAACATGCACGGATCTCATGGATCCATGCATGCCTATCAGAACACGGTAAAAAAAAGCAGGTATGTTTTATTTTAGCACTTTTTCACGATTGGTATTTTTTCACGGCAGTGTTTGGCTATTGTCGGCAGTGTTTGTGAATTACACTTTTTAGTAAATGACCGAGTTCTACCAAATTACAGGCGTATTTGACCGATGGTGTATTCATTCGTATTTTTTTTCTTGGACTTCCAAAAAAATACGAATGCCCTCATCACTGCCGTGATTTGAGTTTAGTAAATTCCCGAGATGACACTTTGAAGAAAAAACACCATCTCGGTCAAAATCGGGACCTTAGTAAATATACCCCCATGTGTTCATAATAGGTGCTCATGCCAATACCATCCCTCGCCACTCATCCTTGGAACCATCCTCTGTTTCAAACATATGCTCCACTGCTTTACCAATCATTGTGTCAGCCAAATGGGCATCGCTGATTCGGGATGAGGCAACTCTGTCTGGTAGAACTTCAAGAGCAGACACCCTTTCATCCTTGTGAAGCTCAAGTCCATAGACACAATCAAATCCATCATACTTTATAAGATAGAGGGAGGGATTCACTGGTACTTGATCCAGAACTGTTCCTTTCCACTGGGTTATTGGCCCACTGCACTCTTTCCACCCATGCTGTATTCTACAGCCTACAATATTTCGCCTTGGCTGGGAGATTGGTTTACTTGGTCCCATATTGTTTTGATGTTTCTTATGAGATGTTCTTTTCTTCACCATATTTGCAGAAACACCTGAATGTGCTGCATCAGCTCTTGATCGCTGAGCGGCCGCCTTTCCAAATGGAGTCTTCATTCATCTGTGTATTAAAGGGCAGCAGGGCTGCAGAACTAGGGTGAAAAGTGTAGTCACTCCAAGTTTGTTGTAGTCCTTCCAGTCTACATGAAAAAGAACCCCTTCATGATGGCTGCCGCACAGTGCTCCCCTGCGGCCAGTTGCCCCAATCCTCCTCCTCCCTCCTTTGTCAGACTCCGTCACCACTGTGCGCTGCTATGGAAGAGCAGCTCCCGCCTCACTCCCCATGAACTTCCAAGGACTCCGCTCAGACACTCCAGTGCTTGTTCCCTTCCCTCACCCCCTCCCTCTCCACACACTGCCAGATTTGGAGCTGGCTGCTACTATACAGCCGCCTGTCACTCTGCTGCCAGGACCAGGCCTCGCCTTCCTGCCAAATACTGATCCCTCCAGAGCTGCATACTGTATACTGTACTGTGCGACGTGTATTATACACCTGGTGATTATACATCCTGTAATCTGTACTGAGCGATGTGTGAGATACACCTGGTAATATCTGTGCTCAGTGCACTGCATTGTGGGGACCACCAGTATATAATTATAGTAGTACAGTACAGTAGGCCATTGCTGTATCTTGCAGCTCTGTGTCACTGCAAATATCCATTCCATATCTGTGCTGCATTGTTGTGAGCAGTATATAGTAGGACAGTGCTGCATTTTGGTGACCAGCAGTATACATATAGTACAGTACAGTAGGCCATTGCTGTATCTTGCAGCTCTGTGTCAAGTATACTATCTCTGTGCTGCATTATTGTGAGCAGTATATAGTAGGACAGTGCAGCATTTTGGTGACCAGAAGTATACATATAGTACAGTACAGTGACCAGTATGTATACTGTACTGTGCGACGTGTGTTATACACCTGGTGATTTTATACATCCTGTAATCTGTACTGAGCAATGTGTGAGATACACCTGGGGATTATATACCCTGTATACTGTACTGAGATACTGTGTGAGATACACCTGGTAATATCTGTGCTCAGTGTGCTGCATTGTGGGGACCACCAGTATATAATTATAGTAGTACAGTACAGTAGACCATTGCTGTATCTTGCAGCTCTGTGTCACTGCAAGTATCCATTCCATATCTGTGCTGCATTGTTGTGAGCAGTATATAGTAGGACAGTGCAGCATTTTGGTGACCAGCAGTATACATATAGTACAGTACAGTAGGCCATTGCTGTATCTTGCAGCTCTGTGTCAAGTATACTATCTCTGTGCTGCATTATTGTGAGCAGTATATAGTAGGACAGTGCAGCATTTTGGTGACCAGCAGTATACATACGGTACAGTAGGCCATTGCTGTATCTTGCAGCTCTGTGTCAAGTATACTATCTCTGTGCTGCATTATTGTGAGCAGTATATAGTAGGACAGTGCAGCATTTTGGTGACCAGCAGTATACATATAGTACAGTACAGTGACCAGTATGTATACTGTACTGTGCGACGTGTGTTATACACCTGGTGATTTTATACATCCTGTAATCTGTACTGAGCAATGTGTGAGATACACCTGGGGATTATATACCCTGTATACTGTACTGAGATACTGTGGGAGATACACCTGGTAATATCTGTGCTCAGTGTGCTGCATTGTGGGGACCACCAGTATATAATTATAGTAGTACAGTACAGTAGGCCATTGCTGTATCTTGCAGCTCTGTGTCACTGCAAGTATCCATTCCATATCTGTGCTGCATTGTTGTGAGCAGTATATAGTAGGACAGTGCAGCATTTTGGTGACCAGCAGTATACATATAGTACAGTACAGTAGGCCATTGCTGTATCTTGCAGCTCCGTGTCAGACTCAGTTCTAGTATCCTGATCAGTGCTCAATATCTGCTGCAATGTTGTGACCAGTATATAGTAGTACAGTGCAGCATTGTGGTGACCACCAGTATACAGTAGTACAGTACAGTAGGCCATTGCTGTATCTTACAGCTCTGTGTCACTTCTAGTATCCTGATCAGTGCTTAATATCTGTGCTCAGTGTCAGTGCTGCATTGTGGTGACCAGTATACTACAGTACGATAGTCCAGTGCTGTTCTCGCTGCTCAGTGTCAGTTCTCCGTAGTATCATCAGTGATCAGTATAATCTGTGCGCTGTTAGACGTGTCCCCGTTTTCCGTCATTAGTGCAGTGGGATTTAGACAATTAATTAAGTTATTGTGTCCCCGGTACAAAATCCCATCTAGATTCCACTTCACTAGGAAGGCGATAGCGAGATTTTACCAATTAATATCAGTGATTTATAATTATTAATTACAGTGATCTTGCCAAATAATTCCAGTGATTTTGTCATTTTCTTCCAGTGATTTGTACCAATAATACCATTGATTAGAACGAATAATTCCTGTGATATTGAGGTGTTTGTGTCGCTTAGCTTAGCCCTCCAGCGACCACAGTGCACCTCTTTTTCTCTTTTCTTTGCATCATGTGCTGTTTGGGGCCAATTTTTTTAAGTGCCATCCTGTCTGACTCTGCAGTGCCACTCCTAGATGGGCCAGGTGTTTGTGCCGCCCTCTTGGGTCGCTTAGCTTAGTCATCCAGCGACCTCGGTGCAAATTTTAGGACTAAAAATAGTAATGTGAGATGTGAGGTGTTCAGAATAGACTGGAAATTAGTGGAAATTGTGGTTATTGAGGTTAATAATACTATAGGATCAAAATTACCTCCAAATGTTATGATTTAAGCTGTTTTTCAAGGGTTTTTTGAAGAAAAAAAACACCCGAATCCGATGAAAAATTTTCAGGGAGGTTTTAGCCAAAACGCGTCCAAATCCAAAACACGGCTGCGGAACCGAATCCAAAACCAAAACCCGAAAAATTTCCGGTGCACATCTTTAGTCATAAGTGGGTAGTGTTAAAATATGTCTGTTTGCATCAGACAGCATGACAGACAGGTTTTGGAAACTATAGGGCCTGCAGCCATTGGAATACATAAGATTGCCTGTTGCATTAAGACTACAGATGTTGGGATGGGGTTCAGCTGACTGTAATGTTATCATACCATCATTGTGCAGGTACAGTACAAATTGGGATAATTCCTGCATTTCATGGTAGTGGGCACACAAATGAGGAGTGGTCAACTGATGTTGCAAAGTGGAAGACCTCTCTTAACCACTCAAAATACATTGGGACTACCTCACCTAAATCAGGACATGTTTAGACATATTCAGGGTAACAATGCTTAAAATTTTCAGTTTTGGGTTTAATTTTCCAGTAAAAATGAAACAAGAAACACCCTTTCTTTAAAGAGGCGCTCCACTTTATTTAAGAACTATATTAAATCTGGCAAGCTATTGTGGGTGGATTCAAATTTACATGAGCCAGCCTTGTTTTCCATATGTCTTTCATACCTTGTGACATATGTACATGCAAATACAAAGACAATTATTTTTTTATGCACATAAGATACTATGCTGAAATGTTTTCTACCCAAAACACATTAACATGGATATAGATCCATTAATAAATCCAGCAAGCAACCTAGCCTTTTTACATATCCATCTGTTTTGTCTAATCCTGTTACTGTCTACATATACGTATAAAACATTCTCTAAGCTCTGACACCAGTTATTTAAAGTTCGAAATATAATCTGTAATGCTTGTTACAACTGAAAACTAATCCATTTAAATAAAAAAAAATAGAAGAAGTTACTTATTCATGTGGGCATTTTATACTATCTAACATTAGTTCTTAATTCCCTGCTATTACTGACTGGGAACGGTCAGGAAGATTTGTTAAAAATGCTTGGTAAATACACTGTGTAGCTTAAGGTGCAACGTTTTTGCCCAGTGTGTATGCAGAGCGATGATGAAGAAATCGATGGCTGGAAAATCGCACGGTGCATACACACTGATCGATTTTCACCTGGCACAGCAATTTTCACGGGGGTGAACCACTTTCCACAGTAAGAAACTGTGGAAAGTGGTTCATTTGGCCGGTAAAACAGGCGGAGGCCACCGATGATGTGGTAGTGTGCATCAGCGCTAATCGTCCGGCCATACACACTAGGCGATTTTGAGCTCAAAGTAGCTCAAGACGCCAAAAGTAGCTACTTTAAGCTCAAAATCAACTAGTGTTTATGCACCTTTATTTTGAGTTGAACCTCTTGCCAATCCACTTGCAGATGAAAGGATTTTCATATGCACACAAAAAATTTAACATGCCCCTCTAGGCAGGGGCTAGTAAGCGTAGGTGAGTACGTAGGGGCATATTCACTAATTGCAACATAAGTGGTTATGGACATGCCTTTTAGGAGATGTGCAGGTGTTGTTTAATTACATGCTAAATGGAAATTGTGACAGTGGCATTTATTAATAAGTTTACAACACTGTACTCTCTTGTTTACACTTTTTAACATTGTTATACAGTATTGTATACAAATAGAGTAAAATGTATCACAACTCACACAGGGATGGTGTGGATGTGGCCCATACTTAGGATTTGCCAATACCCTGAGTAGAGGTGCAGAGTATAACTAATACCCCTTTCACACCGCAGCTTGAACCCGGTAAATTGCCGATTTTTAAGGCTTCCTAAACGGTTCGAGCTGCGATGTGAAAGGGTCACCTTCAATTTACCGTTTTCAAAATACTGGTGTTTCGTAACGGTAAAAAAGCAGGGTCCTACCCGTTTCAGACCCGTTTCATTGTGCAGTGTGAAAGGGTCTGAAACGGTATTTGCAAGCCCCAGAAGGTGATAGGCTGTCTCCATGTGTGATGTCACCAGGCAGAAGCAGGAAATAAACATTTAAATTGACAACCACTGTTTTGTATGGGTGAAACGGGTTCAGTGTGAAAGGTACCAAAACGGTAATGAAATGGTAATATACTGGTTACAACATGCGATGTGAAGGGGGTTTAACTGCTCAGACCCGTTTTAAGAACCGTTTAAAGAACCATTTCAAAAGCAGGTTTTGCGATGTGAAAGCAGCATTATTGGTAGTTTTCACCAAGGACCCCCACAAGGGGGTTTGCGCTTTGCTGCGCCTTATATTCAGGGTGCGGCCCTCTGTTTGATTTCATATATACAGGGCAGATGAACACTAGAGTCAGGTAGTGAGACTGGTTGCCGTGAGGTGCACTGGAGCGTAGTCAACAGAGACGGGTCAGAACCAAGAAGGTCAAATCAGGACCAGAATATCACTAGGAACAGGCAAGGAGAATTGTCAGACTGATCTAATCAGAACACTGGAACACTGGAAGTCAGAACAGAGCAGACGCTGGAGTATAGGTATGGAGCCTAATACTCTGGCACCGAATAGTGTTCAGAGACTTCTTTAAAAAGGGTGTGGTTCAAATGTATCGCCAAGGTGATGTCACATTTTTGGCATGCCTGTCCCTTTAAATTTGACAATAAGCTATATAAGCATCCCTATTGGAGGCCTGCTGTGACTGGGCAAAGAGTCAGAGCTGCTTGCACAGGGAGAGAGGAGACACCAGAGGTCAGACACCAGTAAACACCAGCAGCCAGGAGAGCAGACTCCATAGCATACCTCCCAACATACCCCTCCCCAGGAGGAACACAATGCTCTTCTCCTGGAATTTTCTCTTAATTTATGATTGCCGGCACCTATTTTGAACAGGTTAACGGATGATAAAGGTGTTTCAGCACAGGTGATGGGAATCATAAATTAAAAGGAAAGTCCAGGAGCAGGGCATTCTGTCCCTCCTGGAGAGGGTAATGTTGGGAGGTATACCCAAAGCAGAAAATTAAAGGAACCAACGGCTAGCCCTCACCAATCCTCACCGCAGGGCATTGGGATGGGATGTGGGAATTCAGCGTGGAGTCATTGGGGAGAGACAGACTGTGGGGTGTGTGGAGGAAAGAGAGAGGGAAACACAGACTGTGGTGTGTGTGAGGGAGGAAGGAGAGATATGTGTATTATTTTTATATATATATATATATATATATATATATATATAAACACTGTATTTATTTATTAACAATTTCTTATGTAGCACAGAAAATTCTGTTGCGCTTCAATATATATATATATATATATATATATATTTATATACTGCTCAAAAAAATAAAGGGAACACTAAAATAATACATCCTAGATCTGAATGAATTAAATATTCTTATTAAATACTTTGTTCTTTACATAGTTGAATGTGCTGACAACAAACTCACACCAAAATTATCAATGGAAATCAAATTTATTAACCCATGGAGGTCTGGATTTGGAGTCACCCCCAAAATCAAAGTGGAAAAACACACTACAGGCTGATCCAACTTTGATGTAATGTCCTTAAAACAAGTCAAAATGAGGCTCAGTAGTGTGTGTGGCCTCCACGTGCCTGTATGACCTCCCTACTACCCACACAAGTGGCTCAGGTAGTGCAGCTCATCCAGGATGGCACATCAATGCGAGCTGTGGCAAGAAGGTTTGCTGTGTCTGTCTGCGTAGTGTCCAGAGCATGGAGGCGCTACCAGGAGACAGGCCAGTACATCAGGAGATGTGGAGGAGGCCGTAGGAGGGCAACAACCCAGCAGCAGGACCGCTACCTCCGCCTTTGTGCAAGGAGGAACAGGAGGAGCTCTGCCAGAGCCCTGCAAAATGACCTCCAGCAAGCCACAAATGTGCATGTGTCTACTGAAACGATCAGAAACAGACTCCATGAGGGTGGTATGAGGGCCCTACGTCCACAGGTGGGGGTTGTGCTTACAGCCCAACAACGTGCATGACGTTTGGCATTTGCCAGAGAACACCAAGATTGGCAAATTCGCCACTGGCGGCCTGTGCTCTTCACAGATGAAAGCAGGTTCTCACTGAGCACATGTGACAGACGTGACAGAGTCTGGAGACGCCAAGGAGAACGTTCTGCTGCCTGCAACATCCTCCAGCATGACCGGTTTGGCAGTGGGTCAGTAATGGTGTGGGGTGGCATTTCTTTGGGGGGCCGCACAGCCCTCCATGTGCTCGCCAGAGGTAGCCTGACTGCCGTTAGGTACCAAGATGAGATACTCAGACCCCTTGTGAGACTATATGCTGGTGTGGTTGGCCCTGGGTTCCTCCTAATGCAAGACAATGCTAGACCTCATGTGGCTGGAGTGTGTCAGCAGTTCCTGCAAGACGAAGGCATTGATGCTATGGACTGGCCTGCCCGTTCCCCAGACCTGAATCCAATTGAGCACATCTGGGACATCATGTCTCGCTCCATCCACCAATGCCACGTTGCACCACAGACTGTCCAGGAGTTGGCGGATGCTGTAGTCAAGGTCTGGGATGAGATCCCTCAGGAGACCATCGGCCACCTCATCAGGAGCATGCCCAGGCATTGAAGGGAGGCCACACACACTACTGAGCCTCATTTTGACTTGTTTTAAGGACATTACATCAAAGTTGGATCAGCCTGTAGTGTGTTTTTCCACTTTCATTTTGAGGGTGACTCCAAATCCAGACCTCCATGGGTTAATACATTTGATTTCCATTGATAATTTTTGTGTGATTTTGTTGTCAGCACATTCAACTATGTAAAGAACAAAGTATTTAATAAGAATATTTCATTCATTCAGATCTAGGATGTGTTATTTTAGTGTTCCCTTTATTTTTTTGAGCAGTGTATATATATATATATATATATATATATATATATATATATACAGACATTCAAGTAAATATGGCATCAGCCACAGTACGTGATTTTCTAATTAATGGGTGGACGTAACTGTGGGCTATACAGAATTGTACTTTGTGCCATGTATAGGCTGGATCAAGTACACCCTGATAATGATGATGAGCTGCAAACCAAGTATATCGTATATGGATAGGAGGCATCGCACTGTAAGATGCATACACCTTCTGCATGATGTACACATTCATGTACACACACACTGCAGCAACATATACAGCAATTTGCATTCAAGCCCTATTTATGCTGAGGTTACATAATAATTTATTTATTTATTTATTTATTTATTTTGGTTGAAATGTTTGTTTCTTGGAAAACACTGGTCTATGGGCCTAACTGAGAGGAGACCTGATCTCTCTGCTGCTAATTTTGTTGTCCTGCGTTCAGATAGTCGCCACCCAAGGGGAGTGTAAATTCGCCCGGGCAAGTGTGCGACTGCATGTGTACGCCGAGCTAAAAATGTACGTCAGTCAGCGGACAGCTGCAAATACGTTTGCACCTCACTCACCATAGAATGATTTTTCCACTGTGTGCAGTCTGTGCGCAGCCCAGGACTTACTCCTACAGTGTGATGAGAACAGGCTGATCAGGTCCAGAGCTGACATCACACACCCTCCCTGAAAACGCTCGGGAGCACCTGCGTTTTCTCTGACACTCCCAACGGTCAGTTACCACCCACAAGTGGCCTCTTCATGTCAATCAACTTGCGAATGGCTGTGCGATTGAAATTTTTGCACCAATATGTCGCTGTTTGGCGATGTCTGTTTGTCGATGCACGTGCACATTGCGGTGTACACGCATGCGCAGTCTATCGATAATCGCCCGCTGTACGAAAATCACAGCAGCGATCAGGTCTGAATCGGGCCCTTATCACATTAGTAATTACATTGACCTTATGCTGTATTTGTGGTTTAAATGAAGAGCTGAGAAATGGTTCATTTTATGGAAAAGTAGAATAAATATTACGTAGAGTTTCAAATGCTGCATTTCCAATCCAGCGTGAAAAATGATGTGAAATAATGGTCTGTTCTAGTATGAGTTACTATTGCTTGTAAGGCACACCAGCGTTAATTACATGGTCGAATGAGGATGATGTCTTTAGGTGTGTTGGCCTTTCTATTAGAGATGAGCGGGTTCGGTTTCTCTGAATCCGAACCCGCACGAACTTCATGTTTTTTTTCACGGGTCCGAGCGACTCGGATCTTCCCGCCTTGCTCGGTTAACCCGAGCGCGCCCGAACGTCATCATGACGCTGTCGGATTCTCGCGAGACTCGGATTCTATATAAGGAGCCGCGCGTCGCCGCCATTTTCACACGTGCATTGAGATTGATAGGGAGAGGACGTGGCTGGCGTCCTCTCCATTTAGATTAGAAGAGAGAGAGAGAGAGAGAGAGAGAGATTGACCTGATTTACTGGAGCTTAGGAGTACTGTAGAAGTGTAGAGAGTGCAGAGTTTACTAGTGACTGACCACAGTGACCACCAGACAGTGCAGTTTTATTTAATATATCCGTTCTCTGCCTGAAAAAAACGATACACACAGTGACTCAGTCACATACCATATCTGTGTGCACTGCTCAGCCCAGTGTGCTGCATCATCTATGTATATATATCTGACTGTGCTCAGCTCACACAGCTTATAATTGTGGGGGAGACTGGGGAGCACTGCAGTGCCAGTTAATAGTTATAGGTTATAGCAGGAGCCAGGAGTACATATTATATTAAAATTAAACAGTGCACACTTTTGCTGCAGGAGTGCCACTGCCAGTGTGACTGACCAGTGACCTGACCACACTGACCACCAGTATAGTTAGTAGTATACTATATTGTGTGATTGCCTGAAAAAGTTAAACACTCGTCGTGTGACTTCACTTGTGTGGTGTTTTTTTTTTTATTCTATAAAAAACTCATTCTGCTGACAGACAGTGTCCAGCAGGTCCGTCATTATATAATATATACCTGTCCGGCTGCAGTAGTGATATATATATATTTTTTATATCATTATTTATCATCCAGTCGCAGCAGACACAGTACGGTAGTTCACGGCTGTAGCTACCTCTGTGTCGGCACTCGGCAGTCCGTCCATAATTGTATACCACCTACCCGAGGTTTTTTTTTCTTTCTTCTTTATACATACATACTACTACATCTCTTTATCAACCAGTCTATATTAGCAGCAGACACAGTACAGTACGGTAGTTCACGGCTGTAGCTACCTCTGTGTCGGCACTCGGCAGTCCGTCCATAATTGTATACCACCTACCCGTGGTTTTTTTTTCTTTCTTCTTTATACATACATACTACTACATCTCTTTATCAACCAGTCTATATTAGCAGCAGACACAGTACGGTAGTTCACGGCTGTAGCTACCTCTGTGTCGGCACTCGGCAGTCCGTCCATAATTGTATACCACCTACCCGTGGTTTTTTTTTCTTTCTTCTTTATACATACATACTACTACATCTCTTTATCAACCAGTCTATATTAGCAGCAGACACAGTACAGTACGGTAGTCCACGGCTGTAGCTACCTCTGTGTCGGCACTCGGCAGTCCGTCCATAATTGTATACCACCTACCCGAGGTTTTTTTTTCTTTCTTCTTTATACATACATACTACTACATCTCTTTATCAACCAGTCTATATTAGCAGCAGACACAGTACAGTACGGTAGTTCACGGCTGTAGCTACCTCTGTGTCGGCACTCGGCAGTACGTCCATAATTGTATACCACCTACCCGTGGTTTTTTTTTCTTTCTTCTTTATACATACATACTACTACATCTCTTTATCAACCAGTCTATATTAGCAGCAGACACAGTACAGTACGGTAGTTCACGGCTGTAGCTACCTCTGTGTCGGCACTCGGCAGTCCGTCCATAATTGTATACCACCTACCCGTGGTTTTTTTTTCTTTCTTCTTTATACATACTACTACATCTCTTTATCAACCAGTCTATATTAGCAGCAGACACAGTACAGTACGGTAGTTCACGGCTGTAGCTACCTCTGTGTCGGCACTCGGCAGTCCGTCCATAATTGTATACCACCTACCCGTGGTTTTTTTTTCTTTCTTCTTTATACATACATACTACTACATCTCTTTATCAACCAGTCTATATTAGCAGCAGACACAGTACAGTACGGTAGTTCACGGCTGTAGCTACCTCTGTGTCGGCACTCGGCAGTCCGTCCATAATTGTATACCACCTACCCGTGGTTTTTTTTTCTTTCTTCTTTATACATACATACTACTACATCTCTTTATCAACCAGTCTATATTAGCAGCAGACACAGTACAGTACGGTAGTTCACGGCTGTAGCTACCTCTGTGTCGGCACTCGGCAGTCCGTCCATAATTGTATACCACCTACCCGTGGTTTTTTTTTCTTTCTTCTTTATACATACATACTACTACATCTCTTTATCAACCAGTCTATATTAGCAGCAGACACAGTACAGTACGGTAGTTCACGGCTGTAGCTACCTCTGTGTCGGCACTCGGCAGTCCGTCCATAATTGTATACCACCTACCCGTGGTTTTTTTTTCTTTCTTCTTTATACATACATACTACTACATCTCTTTATCAACCAGTCTATATTAGCAGCAGACACAGTACAGTACGGTAGTTCACGGCTGTAGCTACCTCTGTGTCGGCACTCGGCAGTCCGTCCATAATTGTATACCACCTACCCGTGGTTTTTTTTCTTTCTTCTTTATACATACATACTACTACATCTCTTTATCAACCAGTCTATATTAGCAGCAGACACAGTACAGTACGGTAGTTCACGGCTGTAGCTACCTCTGTGTCGGCACTCGGCAGTCCGTCCATAATTGTATACCACCTACCCGTGGTTTTTTTTTCTTTCTTCTTTATACATACATACTACTACATCTCTTTATCAACCAGTCTATATTAGCAGCAGACACAGTACAGTACGGTAGTTCACGGCTGTAGCTACCTCTGTGTCGGCACTCGGCAGTCCGTCCATAATTGTATACTAGTATCCATCCATCTCCATTGTTTACCTGAGGTGCCTTTTAGTTGTGCCTATTAAAATATGGAGAACAAAAATGTTGAGGTTCCAAAATTAGGGAAAGATCAAGATCCACTTCCACCTCGTGCTGAAGCTGCTGCCACTAGTCATGGCCGAGACGATGAAATGCCAGCAACGTCATCTGCCAAGGCCGATGCCCAATGTCATAGTACAGAGCATGTCAAATCCAAAACACCAAATATCAGTAAAAAAAGGACTCCAAAACCTAAAATAAAATTGTCGGAGGAGAAGCGTAAACTTGCCAATATGCCATTTACCACACGGAGTGGCAAGGAACGGCTGAGGCCCTGGCCTATGTTCATGGCTAGTGGTTCAGCTTCACATGAGGATGGAGGCACTCAGCCTCTCGCTAGAAAAATGAAAAGACTCAAGCTGGCAAAAGCAGTAGCACCGCAAAGAACTGTGCGTTCTTCGAAATCCCAAATCCACAAGGAGAGTCCAATTGTGTCGGTTGCGATGCCTGACCTTCCCAACACTGGACGTGAAGAGCATGCGCCTTCCACCATTTGCACGCCCCCTGCAAGTGCTGGAAGGAGCACCCGCAGTCCAGTTCCTGATAGTCAGATTGAAGATGTCAGTGTTGAAGTACACCAGGATGAGGAGGATATGGGTGTTGCTGGCGCTGGGGAGGAAATTGACCAGGAGGATTCTGATGGTGAGGTGGTTTGTTTAAGTCAGGCACCCGGGGAGACACCTGTTGTCCGTGGGAGGAATATGGCCGTTGACATGCCTGGTGAAAATACCCAAAAAATCAGCTCTTCGGTGTGGAACTATTTCAACAGAAATGCGGACAACAGGTGTCAAGCCGTGTGTTCCCTTTGTCAAGCTGTAATAAGTAGGGGTAAGGACGTTAACCACCTCGGAACATCCTCCCTTATACGTCACCTGCAGCGCATTCATAATAAGTCAGTGACAAGTTCAAAAACTTTGGGTGACAGCGGAAGCAGTCCACTGACCAGTAAATCCCTTCCTCTTGTAACCAAGCTCACGCAAACCACCCCACCAACTCCCTCAGTGTCAATTTCCTCCTTCCCCAGGAATGCCAATAGTCCTGCAGGCCATGTCACTGGCAATTCTGACGAGTCCTCTCCTGCCTGGGATTCCTCCGATGCATCCTTGCGTGTAACGCCTACTGCTGCTGGCGCTGCTGTTGTTGCTGCTGGGAGTCGATGGTCATCCCAGAGGGGAAGTCGTAAGACCACTTTTACTACTTCCACCAAGCAATTGACTGTCCAACAGTCCTTTGCGAGGAAGATGAAATATCACAGCAGTCATCCTACTGCAAAGCGGATAACTGAGGCCTTGGCATCCTGGGTGGTGAGAACCGTGGTTCCGGTATCCATCATTACTGCAGAGCCAACTAGAGACTTGTTGGAGGTACTGTGTCCCCGGTACCAAATACCATCTAGGTTCCATTTCTCTAGGCAGGCGATACCGAAAATTTACACAGACCTCAGAAAAAGAGTCACCAGTGTCCTAAAAAATGCAGCTGTACCCAATGTCCACTTAACCACGGACATGTGGACAAGTGGAGCAGGGCAGGGTCAGGACTATATGACTGTGACAGCCCACTGGGTAGATGTATGGACTCCCGCCGCAAGAACAGCAGCGGCGGCACCAGTAGCAGCATCTCGCAAACGCCAACTCTTTCCTAGGCAGGCTACGCTTTGTATCACCGCTTTCCAGAATACGCACACAGCTGAAAACCTCTTACGGCAACTGAGGAAGATTATCGCGGAATGGCTTACCCCAATTGGACTCTCCTGTGGATTTGTGGCATCGGACAACGCCAGCAATATTGTGTGTGCATTAAATATGGGCAAATTCCAGCACGTCCCATGTTTTGCACATACCTTGAATTTGGTGGTGCAGAATTATTTAAAAAACGACAGGGGCGTGCAAGAGATGCTGTCGGTGGCCAGAAGAATTGCGGGACACTTTCGGCGTACAGGCACCACGTACAGAAGACTGGAGCACCACCAAAAACTACTGAACCTGCCCTGCCATCATCTGAAGCAAGAAGTGGTAACGAGGTGGAATTCAACCCTCTATATGCTTCAGAGGTTGGAGGAGCAGCAAAAGGCCATTCAAGCCTATACAATTGAGCACAATATAGGAGGTGGAATGCACCTGTCTCAAGCGCAGTGGAGAATGATTTCAACGTTGTGCAAGGTTCTGCTGCCCTTTGAACTTGCCACACGTGAAGTCAGTTCAGACACTGCCAGCCTGAGTCAGGTCATTCCCCTCATCAGGCTTTTGCAGAAGAAGCTGGAGACATTGAAGGAGGAGCTAACACGGAGCGATTCCGCTAGGCATGTGGGACTTGTGGATGGAGCCCTTAATTCGCTTAACAAGGATTCACGGGTGGTCAATCTGTTGAAATCAGAGCACTACATTTTGGCCACCGTGCTCGATCCTAGATTTAAAGCCTACCTTGGATCTCTCTTTCCGGCAGACACAAGTCTGCTGGGGTTGAAAGACCTACTGGTGAGAAAATTGTCAAGTCAAGCGGAACGCGACCTGTCAACATCTCCTCCTTCACATTCTCCCGCAACTGGGGGTGCGAGGAAAAGGCTCAGAATTCCGAGCCCACCCGCTGGCGGTGATGCAGGGCAGTCTGGAGCGACTGCTGATGCTGACATCTGGTCCGGACTGAAGGACCTGACAACGATTACGGACATGTCGTCTACTGTCACTGCATATGATTCTCTCACCATTGAAAGAATGGTGGAGGATTATATGAGTGACCGCATCCAAGTAGGCACGTCACACAGTCCATACTTATACTGGCAGGAAAAAGAGGCAATTTGGAGGCCATTGCACAAACTGGCTTTATTCTACCTAAGTTGCCCTCCCACAAGTGTGTACTCCGAAAGAGTGTTTAGTGCCGCCGCTCACCTTGTCAGCAATCGGCGTACGAGGTTACATCCAGAAAATGTGGAGAAGATGATGTTCATTAAAATGAATTATAATCAATTCCTCCGCGGAGACATTGACCAGCAGCAATTGCCTCCACAAAGTACACAGGGAGCTGAGATGGTGGATTCCAGTGGGGACGAATTGATAATCTGTGAGGAGGGGGATGTACACGGTGATATATCGGAGGATGATGATGAGGTGGACATCTTGCCTCTGTAGAGCCAGTTTGTGCAAGGAGAGATTAATTGCTTCTTTTTTGGGGGGGGGTCCAAACCAACCCGTCATATCAGTCACAGTCGTGTGGCAGACCCTGTCACTGAAATGATGGGTTGGTTAAAGTGTGCATGTCCTGTTTTGTTTATACAACATAAGGGTGGGTGGGAGGGCCCAAGGACAATTCCATCTTGCACCTCTTTTTTCTTTTATTTTTCTTTGCGTCATGTGCTGTTTGGGGAGTGTTTTTTGGAAGGGCCATCCTGCGTGACACTGCAGTGCCACTCCTAGATGGGCCCGGTGTTTGTGTCGGCCACTAGGGTCGCTAATCTTACTCACACAGCTACCTCATTGCGCCTCTTTTTTTCTTTGCGTCATGTGCTGTTTGGGGAGTGTTTTTTGGAAGGGCCATCCTGCGTGACACTGCAGTGCCACTCCTAGATGGGCCCGGTGTTTGTGTTGGCCACTAGGGTCGCTAATCTTACTCACACAGCTACCTCATTGCGCCTCTTTTTTTCTTTGCGTCATGTGCTGTTTGGGGAGGGTTTTTTGGAAGGGACATCCTGCGTGACACTGCAGTGCCACTCCTAAATGGGCCCGGTGTTTGTGTCGGCCACTAGGGTCGCTAATCTTACTCACACAGCTACCTCATTGCGCCTCTTATTTTCTTTGCGTCATGTGCTGTTTGGGGAGGGTTTTTTGGAAGGGACATCCTGCGTGACACTGCAGTGCCACTCCTAAATGGGCCCGGTGTTTGTGTCGGCCACTAGGGTCGCTAATCTTACTCACACAGCTACCTCATTGCGCCTCTTATTTTCTTTGCGTCATGTGCTGTTTGGGGAGGGTTTTTTGGAAGGGACATCCTGCGTGACACTGCAGTGACACTCCTAAATGGGCCCGGTGTTTGTGTCGGCCACTAGGGTCGCTAATCTTACTCACACAGCTACCTCATTGCGCCTCTTATTTTCTTTGCGTCATGTGCTGTTTGGGGAGGGTTTTTTGGAAGGGACATCCTGCGTGACACTGCAGTGACACTCCTAAATGGGCCCGGTGTTTGTGTCGGCCACTAGGGTCGCTAATCTTACTCACACAGCTACCTCATTGCGCCTCTTTTTTTCTTTGCGTCATGTGCTGTTTGGGGAGGGTTTTTTGGAAGGGACATCCTGCGTGACACTGCAGTGCCACTCCTAGATGGGCCCGGTGTTTGTGTCGGCCACTAGGGTCGCTAATCTTACTCACACAGCTACCTCATTGCGCCTCTTTTTTTCTTTGTGTCATGTGCTGTTTGGGGAGGGTTTTTTGGAAGGGACATCCTGCGTGACACTGCAGTGACACTCCTAAATGGGCCCGGTGTTTGTGTCGGCCACTAGGGTCGCTTATCTTACTCACACAGTCAGCTACCTCATTGCGCCTCTTTTTTTCTTTGCGTCATGTGCTGTTTGGGGAGGGTTTTTTGGAAGGGCCATCCTGCGTGACACTGCAGTGCCACTCCTAGATGGGCCCGGTGTTTGTGTCGGCCACTAGGGTCGCTTATCTTACTCACACAGTCAGCTACCTCATTGCGCCTCTTTTTTTCTTTGCGTCATGTGCTGTTTGGGGAGGGTTTTTTGGAAGGGACATCCTGCGTGACACTGCAGTGCCACTCCTAGATGGGCCAGGTGTTTGTGTCGGCCACTAGGGTCGCTTAGCTTAGTCATCCAGCGACCTCGGTGCAAATTTTAGGACTAAAAATAATATTGTGAGGTGTGAGGTATTCAGAATAGACTGAAAATGAGTGGAAATTATGGTTTTTGAGGTTAATAATAATATGGGATCAAAATGACCCCCAAATTCTATGATTTAAGCTGTTTTTTAGGGTTTTTTGAAAAAAACACCCGAATCCAAAACACACCCGAATCCGACAAAAAAAATTCGGTGAGGTTTTGCCAAAACGCGGTCGAACCCAAAACACGGCCGCGGAACCGAACCCAAAACCAAAACACAAAACCCGAAAAATTTCAGGCGCTCATCTCTACTTTCTATGCGGCATTCATAGAACTACAGAATGTCCCTTTACTGCAGAACGCTTGTGAAAATTGCACACTGCAGATCTGTAAGTCTTTATAAATGTTGTTTATATGTCCCCTTTAGCACCAGGGTGGTCTGATCACCTCAGGGGTATTCATTAATTGGAGAGCAGATACAGTACAAGTTCACTGACTCCTATGTTACAATTTGCGTTAGCCTCCAGCTGTTGATGACAAATTCCAAGGAGAGCAATAATCCTGCTAATGTCACGTTTGTCATGTGTATCGTTAAAGACTCGGAAGGCAGGATAAAATATCCGCTGGAGGTTATGATGGAATTAATGACATACATTTGTTTTCACCCTTTCCACATCTAATCTCTGTGTTTGTTTAAACTTTGATTACTATATAACCTTCTCCGCAGATACTTTATATTTAAATCACAATACGTTATTATTAGCGCTGGAGGTGCCATTAAAGCTGCACTTTCAGTTCTACAGCAACCATGTAATCACGGCTAAATCTCTGCTCTACTACCATGGGTTCTGGCACAGTGGTACCTCTCTAGTGCAGGTGGCCCAGAATCCAGTACAATGTTCTCATAGTGCGGTTTACTATAGCAGCTAAAAAGATAATAAACTTCTGGCTGCTGCTTGTACAGAAGAAGACCAATTACTATGTCACATTGCAACATTTTTTTATCACAGTGGAAACTTTCATTATGGGCAGGAAGGAACGGCTCTGTGCTGCAGGGAGGGCTGTTAACAGCAGCCAAACCTGACGAAGCAGGCACAGGAGGAAAGGGGCAGCGGTGAGTCATCAGAGGTTTTAGTAATAGCAGAGGGGAATATCGCCGCCATAGTAGCCTATGGCAGTGCGATATTAGGCACATTACTTAGCACAGGCAGATAACAGTCAGTTAAAATGCTTTAGTACATGCAGAGAAGCGATATGTACAAGCATTTTCACTGAATTTTTCGTTGTGGAGGCTTATCTCCGTTTAGTACATGGACTCCTAAGGGACCTATTTATCACCATCCGCATCCAGGATGCGGATCACGTGATAAAATCGCTGCAACTCGCACTGCGATAATTGATTACATCGCAGGGATGTATCAATTATCTCATGCAGGAACAGAGCTTGCGGTCAAGCTCTGTCCCTGCGATGCCTCTTCGCAGCATCATCGGGGTATTTTTCATAAAAAATACTTTGCTGTCCTGCTGCGCATGCACCGCCGACATCACCGCCCACCCTCCCCCCGTTGCGACTACCCCCACGCCACAAACACCCTCCCCCCCAGAAGATCAATTTACTCACCTGTCCAGGGAGCCGGTCCACGCTGCTTCAGGAGGCTGCCGGGCGCCGGGTCCTTCTCCTGCGCTGTGACCCCATATGCTGTAAAGTGCGCTGCCATTTTGCAGCGTCACTTTCCTGCACAGGGGTCACAGCACAGCATATGGGGGCCCGGCGCCCGGAGGCGCTCACCGGAGCAGCGGATACCGGCTCCCTGGACAGGTGAGTATGTTTTTTTTTTACTTTTTTCTTTATTTTTACACTATGATCAGCTTGTGTGTCCATCGGACACACATAGCGTATCACTCTGCCGGGTCCCCGCTCAGCTTTCCCTGCCAGGGGCAGAGAAAGCTGGGCAAAAGGGTGCACATCGCAGTACTGCCCTGTGAACTCGCCAGCCTGAGCTGGCGAGATTATCACAGGGCACACTGCGGTATTTTTTCACTTTCTTTTTTTTTTTTTTAGTAAATTTGGCCACATCACATTTCCCATTATAAGTATGGGGAATGCGATGTGGGTTACTAAAAAAAAGTGAAAAAAGGGTTTGGAGCAGTTTTTTATGAAAACTGCTCCAAATGCCCTTTAATACATTCAGGTGATACTAAAATAATGGGAAATGGATGTGAAAACACCCTTTTTCACATTATTTTAGTAAAAATAATGATCATAAATAGACCCCAAAGCATCTCACAATGCTACTTTGTCAAACCACATGTTCATGTCAATCATTGAGAAGCGACTAAAAAAGAAAGCAAGCGGATCGGGAAATAGGGAGATGAGATACAGTATGAAGTATGTCTGAACTCTGAATTCAACTCTGATTTGCTCTCTGGCGATGATTTCTCTCCAGTGCTTTCTAGAACATGTTCTGATGTGTGAGCGATCAAGTAACACTGTGACAACGTGACAGCGTGACACAGAGCAGGCTGTGATTTCAACATGGCTTAATCAGATTCATTCACCCTTCAGTGACAGTAAGCAAAGCTGTACAACAAACTGTTCACCAATTGACACTACCCACATTTCCCTATCACTACACTGCTAAGATCACTTTCACTTATCATCGAGGGACTTTGTCCCTCCTTTCCGCTATTTTCTCTGCATATCTGCTTGTCCCTATTCTCCTGCCTTCTGGCAGTGAACAGATACAGTCATGAACCCTGGTCTGGGAGAGAGCAGGGTGTAATTGGAAAAGAGAGCATTGCAGAAGTTGACAGATGCGGACAGAATGGTCTAGCTCATGAACTCTACAGGGAGAAGAGAGTGGGGTTTCCATGGTAACACTGGGCCTAGGAAAGTGAGGCCTACTTGGCCAGCACCATTCATAGGTCATATGTGAGGACTTATTAGCAGACAGTTGTATTAACCTGCACAAATCGGGCGGGCATCCTCTTATATTGCAGAGTTGAAGCATACATTTAAGAACTGAAAATCAGATTTATACAGTAGCGTGGAGAATATATTATTTGGCATCTAAGCAACAATGCCATATTGTACTCATCCCCATCAACCCCCACCCATACACATGGAATAATTACATGTCTACACAGTAAAGCCATATGTCACACAGTACCCTTCTGTGTACTCCCTCATGGCCACATGTAAATCTGACATGGTATAGACGAAAAGGAAATCTGCTGGGTTGGTACAATGTGGCTGGGACTCTGGACTGGCAGAGATTAGGTTCAATCCTGACACTGAAGACAAAATGTTACTTATGCTCTTCTAAAGCAGTGTACAGAGACAGGATAAGTGTTCACTGCTACACCTCTTCCACTGAGCTCTAGCTTCCACATTCCTCTCCGGGGCCAGTATTTACTAAAAATCCGAGTTTGGACGATTTGTTTTTTTTTTCTAAATCCCAATCCGGGAATTCACTAAGCACCAATCTCGGCAGTGTTTGGACTATTCGTAATGGTTTGAATGACAACGTTCCGAAATACGAATGAATAGACCATCGGTCAAACGCGGCTTTTATTTCATACAATACGAGAATTCACTATTCATTCGTATTTGGGTGTTAGTCTCTGAGTGCTCAAATGCGGTCGTATTTTTTGCGATTCGTTAAAAAAAGCGGCAAAAAAATAGACCTGCTTTTTTCAGGCGTGTTTACATGTGTTGCAAATAAAAAATCTCTCACACCTGAATTAGGATGCCTATAAAAGCATGTTAGGCCCATTTCAATACACCTACACTCAGAAATGGCAGCAGGACTATGGGCCAGTGATCTTTTGTGTGCTGTGGGATTCCTCAGACTCAGACATCAGCCTGTAAGTACCCAGGGCCAAGAAACTGAACATGGTCAGCAGGTTGTACAGGTTCCGCGGAGGCTGCGCAGGCCTCGTTTTTTTTAGGGGGCGTTTAAACTTGAACGCATTGTCCGATGATAAGGTCATACAGATGTTCCATCTAAATTGTAACAACATTTTCCGTCTGTATGACCTTGTCAAACTGGGCCTAGACCCTGAGACAGCACGCTGTCGCTCTGTCTCAGGCCTGCACAAACTCCTGGCTGTGTTGCACTTTCTGGCTACTGGCAGCTTTCAGGCTGTGTCTGGGGATGTCATAGGAATCTCACAGCCCTCATTTTTCGAGAATCTTAACACAGGTGATGTATACCTAACTACCCACTCTGTTTTTGCTTGGTTTTAATTACTCGGTGGCCAGTTCTGTCATAAAGTCTCATGTATCATTTTCTATCAAATATACACACAGGTGTTGGCTGTTTTGCAGCCCCCCATCGATGCCTCAATCTGCTTCCCTACCCAGGAGTCTCAGTGGCATGCCGTCAGGGTAGATTTCTATGAGCTGGCTGGCATGCCCAATGTGCTTGGAGCCATAGATTGCACACACATTGAGCTGAGACCACCTAGGGGCAGGCAGCACATATATACAAATAGACATCTAGAGCACTCCACAAATGTGCAGGTGGTTTGTGATGCAAATCTCAAAATAATGAGTGTTGTTGCTGGTTACCCTGGGGGCTGCCATGACTCCTTCATCCTCAGTCATCCCTCTTTGATAATGCCAGATGGATGGCTGCTGGGTATGTAATTTGATATGTGTAGGCCTGTGTATAGTTTGTCCAAATACAGGGGCAGATGTATTGACCTGTAGAAGGCATAAGCAAGTGAGAAACCAGTGATATGTGCAATGTGATAAAGGCACCAGCCAATCAGCTCCAATATGTAAATGATTATTTAGGTACATATTGTCCGCTGCCTTTATTACCTTGCACATATCAGTGGTTTATCACTTCCTTATGCCTTCTACAGGTTAATACATCTGCCCCACAGTGTGTTAATTATATGTTGCTGTATCTTAACATGAATCACGTTACTATATATGTCTTTTAGGTGGAGGATATGGCTGTTTCTCTTGGCTTCTAACTCCATTGTCCCGACCTGATACCCCTGCTGAACACAATTACAATCATGCACATAAGTCCATACGGAATGTGATAGAAAGATGTTTTGGTGTGCTGAAATCTAGGTTTCGGTGTCTGGATAAGTCTGGTGGCCTTTTGTTGTATAGTCCCTCGAAGGTGACTCAAATTGTGTTTTGTTGCTGCTTTCTTCATAACATGTGTTTGCAACAACATCTGCCACATGTTGAGGAGGATGAAGAAAGCAGCCAGCAAGCAGAGGAATTAGAGACATCTGGTGATACTTGGAGTACAGATGTAGGGAGGCAGGTTAGGCAAGAGCTCATCACTTGCTATTTCTATTGTAAGTTTGGTTTGCTTATTTCATTTGTTGTGTGATCATAAATAGATGTTTGCCCATTTTTATTGCAAAACCATTACTCAGAATGTGTCTGTCTCCTTGACACATACAAACATACCCTCGCTTTATGCAAAACAAATGTCGCATGTGTATTGTGTGTATTTTAAAACTCAAAACAACAGATTTTGAGTGGCATGCATTAAGTCTGGATAAGTGATCGTAAACTTGCAGTGCCAATTTATTACATGCACACATAATCCATTTAGTATTTTACTTTATCATTGTGTGTAACGTCCTAATGCACAGGTTCACAAAGTCGGCCCTCAGGACCCCACACAGTGCATGTTTTTCACGTAACCAAGTAGAAGCACAGGTGTATGAATTACTCACAGACATATGTTAAAAGGTTCACAGGTGGAGCTAATTATGTCACTTGTGATTCTGTGAGTAGACCTGCAAAACATGCACTGCGTGGGGTCCTGAGGGCCGAGTTTGAGAACCTGTGTTCCAAAAAAACACTCAACATATAATATGTTAGCCTTGAGGAAAACATGTGTCCCTATGTGTGATGCTCCATCATATTTAAGGGACACAAACTTACTGTCATCAAAAATAATTTATTTCCTAATGTTTGCTGCAGTTAACTTGCTGATTTGTAAGTAAATACACAGTTTGCCACATATATACACATTATACACATTCTTTGTTTTTTGGTCAAAAAGTTCTTATTTGTTGGTTTCTGCATCATGTGTAATAACATTCTTACTAATTTTTAACACACACAAACATGTCCCAACAATAATGACATGCGATTTGTCAATGATTTTTAAAAAATTCTATGCCAACATATTGAAAGCTTTTTACGCAACTCAATTGTGTTATTCTTGTAATGTTGTATAGAGAAGAAAGGTAAAATAGTTAACAATAACATTGTAATTTGGATTGTCTGCAGGATACTAGAATGATTGGAATCTAGAAAGAGTAATGATTAGAAAAAAATCAAGTGGTCTGGTTACTTCCTGCTAACATGTATGTGGCTGCCTGGCAATGATTGTGTGTGCAGGAGAGGAGAATGATTGGGATCTAGAAAGAGTAATGATTTGAAGAAAAATCAAGTGGTCTGGTTACTTCCTGCTAACATGTATGTGCGGCTCCATCAACATTTCCCTCCTCCAATACAAAAAAAAAGATGGTAAAGAATAAATGTGCGTACAAATTTTATGTTGTTGTTTGTACCACTTATAATTAATGATGTTGTATATATTGTCAAGGAGCTAAGTGTTATATATATTTTGCCAAACATACACTTAATAACTATTTAGAGTTACTTATCAGAAATGTCTAATTTGTATTTTTTTCAAGTTTTTTTGGGTGGCTGCTTGTCCTGCCCTTTGCCTTTAGCACTGTCATGTTGTCGTGCTCTGGTGGAGCGTCTTGGTGGTGATGAGACTGGCGTGATATTTGGAGTAGTCGTACCAGAACTGCTGCTTGTTTGCTGTTGGTGCATGGATCTGAGTGTTTCATTCAGGTTAGTGAGGGTGGCATTGAGTTCAAGTGTAGCAGCATTTTGATTGTCTACAATTCGGAATAAACTTTCATTAATCTTTTGATTGTTTTGAAAAATGTTCATATAACTTTGCTGTTGTCTGTGCTGTTCTTCCATTAGTCTGTGCTGTTCTTCCATTATGCGCTGTAAGTTGCCCATGACCTGTGTAATGTCTGTACGCATGATTTCCATTGTATTGCCAATTCTGGTTGTTTGTTCATTTTGTCTACTCATATTTCTTGATATTCTTCTGAGGTGACATGGTAGGCTTGCAAACATTTGTGTCTGCCTATGCAGGCAATCTTCATTAGTGGCCTGCTGTCTAGCCCAAATGGTCCAAAACACCTGATCAGGCCCTTGTGTTACTGGTGTTGTTGGGCTGTGTTGTGGTGGTGGTGTGCTTTGGTGTGGTGGTGTACTCACAGGTGCTGGGGGGCTCATTCCTTGGCTTAATGGCTGCATTTCTAAGATGATAGTCTACTCCATGTCACTGTGTTGCTGTTGTTTTGCGGAGGGATGCTGTTACCAGGACTAGAAGCTGAAATGTTAAACAAATCTCCGTTAGCTATCCATATGTTTGAGAAATGTAAACAAATCACTACACATGGAACACATGTCATTCACTGTTGCTTTCAAATATTCTGCCTAGCAACATCATCACTCATAACTTAAATACATACATATGCCTGTTTGTGGCAAATGTGTCTGGTTACTTAATTGTGAAAGCATACACTTTAGTTTTATTGTAGCTCAGACATACTCCACCATAAAAACACATTGGAATCCATAATGTGTTACCTTATAGCTTCGATAAAACAAACATAGTCATGTTTTTATATGTATTTGGCAATGTTAGCTCAAACACACATGTGAAATTTGGAAAAACAACCTTACTTTTTTCTAAAAATAAACATGATTTTTTTGTTGCAGCATCTTACACACAATGTGATACTGTATGGCTCAAGTGGACATACATATCTTTACTGGATGTGGACTAGGCCATTTTGCTTGGATTCCATTTCAGGTTTTACTTACTGCGGTAAGTATCTAAGTTTTTGATGTGTTTTGACTTAATGCGGTTAAGAAAAAGTTTGATTACGTTCTGAAATTGTTTACATTTATTTCAGTTTGATACTCACAATCAAGATGAGGGGAGTGTGGATGACGTCTTGGAGGTGTGTCCAAAATTTGGAGTGGGGGGACAGAACATACTGTCGATAATCTTCGTGGCGGGTTAGCCTGCTGTGGTTGGCCCTGGACATCAGACCTTGCTTTCTTTTCGGCCACAGGTTTTTTGTGGTGATGTCTTACAGAAGTCCCACTTCTGCTGCTCCATACTTCTTTTGATGGACCTATTAATGAAAGTGCAATTTGGTTATGGCCATTCCTTTACAAACATACCCTATACTACAATGGACACTTTACCTGCTTCCGCAGCGTCATCATCATCAGATATGATAGGAGTTACTGGACGACGAGTAGTACTGCTTTTTACAAACACTGTATAAAAAAAACATTTATTCATGCTATTGTTGATACATCCACCCATTATGCTTATAAACATTTTTTCTTTAAGAAATGCTTGCTTTATTTTTAATAAAAACATAAGGACCGGAAACAAAAAAATACAATACATAAAACAATAAACATTGTCCAATAGACATATGCACTATGGAAAAATCAACACAGGAAAACATGTACAGGACACTGACATAGGCCACAAGTAAAAAAAAACAAACATTAACAACCAAAAACACACACATCTTCATTTGTATTGAAAGGAAAAATATTACAGATGCAATATATAAATTACCACTATATGAGCCAAACCAAAATGTAAAAATATTTTTTAAATTACACTGCAGTGTGGTGTCACGGTACAAATACAAACTAAAAATTATCAAAGAAATAGTGGTATTTTGTAAAAAAATATTACATTATGTAATAATGACATTACACATGTAAGTGGTTTCCAAACCACTTTCCACTACTCCAGCCTCTAACATGACAACCACTGTTTTTGAAACATTGCACATGGATAACATAAATATAAAACATAGTCACAATTATAAAAAAAAAGTTCCTAAAGGAAAACATTATTGCAGGACAATTCAGTGACACACCAAGTCCAAACTACACATGCAAAATATCTTTGATAAAAACACATGACATACAATAAAGTAAGATGTTACATTGGCTTTTGTATAAAACATTAACCAAAACAATGTATTTGCTGACACACTTGAAGATGGGAGTAATATGCAACGTGACATGACACACATTTAAAAAATAAAATAAAAAATAAGGTCATAGAATGTTAATGCAAATACACATGCTCACCATTCTTCCTGGGCCTATCTGAATCCCGGACATGGGTTGCAGAGACTACTTCAGGAGGTATGACACTCCGCATGGGCTCATACTCCAGATATCTTGCAATATAGGGCTGGCCACCACCGGTTTTTCGAGCCGACTTCGCCTCCTTGGCCATTTTGGACTTGACACGTCGTTTTATGTCATAGTACCGTTTGCGGCACGTGTCCTCCGTCCGCTTGACCACCCCCTCACTATTGACAGCAGCAACAGCTTTCTCCCACAACACCGTCTTCCTCCGTGTTGGCACCTTGGCGGACTCAGGCCCAAATAGCTGCCTCTGATACTTCATCAGCTCACGCACCAATGCCACACTTTCAGCAAAACTAAACTTTACATTCCGCCCAGTCTTAGTAGTGGTGCGTGGCTGCGGAGCACTCTGTCACTATCACTTGAGGCTGCTGCAGCAACCTCACCCACCTCCTCTACCTCACTAACACTCACCTCCTCCACCTGACCGACCTTCTCCCCCTCACTCACACCCTCCACCTCATCCACCTCTGAGTCACACATAATTGTGTGTCTAAACAGTTAACACAGAAAAAAAAATAGACAAACAACACACTCCTCCACTACCACTACACAACTCACACACACACACACACACACACACACACACACACACACACACACACACACACACACACAGACAAGGGACTATAAAGAAAAATAACTTGGACTAAAAATGAGACAAAACCACAAAATACAAGACTACAAGAATGACAAGACGACTTTCAAACACAACACCACACTCAGAAATCGCTACCAACACTCCTCACCAAACCACAAATTCACCTACCTCCACAGCACAACCTCCCGCCTGATCACCACTAACTAAACCCACGAGGTTCGGACGGTTTGGGGCGTATTTATATGGTTGCGCACAGACACTCCTACCATCTGAAACACAACCAATCACGAACGGGGATGAAAAACGAAACTAAAAGTGAAAATGCGGCTGCGGGGAAAAAAAAACCCTGCCGCGTTTAACTTAGAAAAAAAAAACAGAAAAAAAAAAACAAAATCACGAACGCAAACGACAATGACTGCCGTAAATGTGCCAAATAAAACCGACTGGCATCGACGTCGGAAAACATGAAAACCATAAAGTCGACTGCTTCGTAACTTTGCGTATATGGATTTAAAAAGTTGCATGAAAATGCACCCGATGCAAAACGAGTTTAAACACTACACAAACCGACTCAAACATGAATATTAGTAAATTTTGCCCCAGGTGTCTACTCTCCCAATGAATAGCTCCCTGGCACACGGCTTTCTAGTACAATGCACCTTAGTACAGTGAGTACTGGCATGGGCATCTCCAGTAACTAGTTCACCAGGACAAAGGGGGTCATTCCGAGTTGATCCCTAGCTGAATTTGTTCGCAGCGATCAGGCTAAAAAACAGCAGTTCTGCGCATGCGTATGTGGCGCAATGCGCACGCGCGACGTACGGGCACAACGAACGATGTAGTTTTGCACAGGTCTAGTGATGCATTTCAGTCGCACTGCTTGCCGCAGAGTGATTGACATGAAGTGGGCCTTTCTGGGTGGCAACTGACCGTTTTCAGGGAGTGTTCGGAAAAACGCAGGCGTGCCAGGAAAAACGCTGGCGTGGCTGGGCGAACGCTGGGCGGGTTTGTGACGTCAAATCCGGAACTCAATAGTCTGAAGTCAGTAGCGGATCTTGCCATGGGCAAGCAGGACTTTTGCCCGGGGCGCCGCCTTCCGGAGTTCGCCGGCGCCATCCGGAGGGTGCCGCACCATGGCAAGATCCGCTGCTGCTGTGGTGCCCCCCGCTGCCCGCTGTCCTGTGAAGGGAAACTAGATGCTACGCGTCTAGTTTCCCTTCGTGGGCTGCCCGCTGTGAAGGGAAACTAGACGCTACGCGTCTAGTTTCCCTTCCTGGAGAGGACCTTAACTGTAATGATGTGTGGTGCGCGTTGACGTCATCGCGCACCGCACAGCAAAGGTCCTCTCCACGAAGGGAACTAGACACTTAGCGTCTAGTTTTCCTTCGTGGAGAGGACCTTTGCTGTGCGGTGTGCGATGACGTCATCGTGCACCGCACATCCTACTACAGTACAGGGGGCGTAACTGACCACGCACCCTGTATGAAGCCACGCCCCCTAATGCCGCCCGGGGCGCAAGAAGCCCTGGAACTGGCCCTGTCTGAAGTGATCGCAAGCACTGAGTAAGTTTTGAGCTACTCTGAAACTACACAAAAATTTTTTGCAGGCGCTCTGCGATACAACTGTTCGCACTTCTGCTAAGCTAAAATACACTCCCAGTGGGCGGCGGCATAGCGTTTGCACGGCTCCTAAAACTAGCTAGCAAGCGATCAACTCGGAATGACCCCCAAAGAGCACAAGTGTAAGACTAGTTTTTTCGTGTGCACCTAAAATAAATTAGGATTTTATTTAAAGCACATATACTTCTAATAATGCTATTAAAAGGAAACAGAGGTTTTCTTTATGACTGTTCCTTATTAATAGGATAATTCTACAGCTATATATTGTATTTTTTGTATTATAAGCTGTGATTTGAGTTGTAATCATATGACTACTTGCAGGGCTGCCATCAGGGGGGACTGCCGTGACTGTTGTCCAGGGCCCAGACAGAGGGCAGCACGCAGTTGCAGATAAGGGTATAACCAGTGGTCGAAGTGGGAATTTTGAAGTGGGGGTATGGAAAATTTAAAGGGGTATAGTGTCCACACCAGGGTGTACTATTGCGCACTCCGAAGGTGCGTGCACCAAAAAATAGGCGTAGCCAATCACAAGGGGCGTGTCCTTAAGAGGCACTGGATGAGAGGGAAGACACATCGTGGAGGAAGGACTGAGGGGGTCAGGGGTATTTGGTGAGAGGGGGATACTGGGTGGGAGGAGGACATAATGGGGAGAGGGACAGAGGAAGGAGGGGATGCTGGGTGGTGTCATGACTGGTTTTGTGAACCCGGCGTGTATGTTAAGTCTGTGTGGGTAACTGGAGGACTATGTGTATATTTGGCTGGTCTGTGGGAATAAGTGAGGTGAAGTAGTAAGGAGCAATCCCTGACCCTGGGTCAAACCCGGGCCTCGGCAGAGGGAGCCCTATCCTGACCACTGGATCGCCAGGGACTTGGTGTTGATAGCAGGATGGTGAATGTATTGGTGAGAATGAACTGGATATACTGTCACAGGAGTAGATGTTTGTGTACTCAAGGTTACTATGAAACAAGTTCTCTGGAGTTACGCAGATCTGGGGGTAGAGCTGAAGATATTGAACTGGACTGATTACCAGTGAGACTGGAACTGGGCTGGTTACTGGCGAGACTGAGAACCGGGCTGTTTACTGGTGAGACTGAGAACCGCACTGTGAACCTGGCTGGGTACCGGTATAACTGAAAACGAATACTGCGGCTGTGGCTTTAAAACAAGACTGAAGAATACTGCGGCTGTGCCTTTAAGATGAGACTAAAGAATACTGCGGCTGTGGCTTTAAGACGAGACTAAAGAATACTGCGGCTGTGGCTTTAAGACGAGACTGAAGAATACTGCGGCTGTGGCTTTAAGACGAGACTGATACTGGATATAACTGGCAACACAACTGTAATCCAGACTGGGTAGCAAAAGAGCAGAGCGCCACAGGAACCAAAGCAAAAGTGTTACCTTCCAGGGAGCTCAGCTACTAAGCTCACACAGAGCTGTGTGACACAAGGAACTGGTCTCTTCTGTAACACAAGTCTCTTTACTTATACTTCCTGGTCCTTGGTGATTGGTGAACAGGGTCAGGTAATTCAGAGAGTCTCATGCTGGCACAGGATTGGATAGCTCCAGGTCAAGTGATCAGAAACTGTCATGCCAGTACTCTAGGTTAGGCTCTGATGTGGACTGAGGCCTAGCAGGCCAGAAAAACACTGAAGCCTAAACTCCTAAAATAAACAGAGGATGCTGGCTTTTAGGCCCAAACACCAGAGAGCTGAGCACAATGGAGGAAGTATCTGGTGGCACTGGAGTCAGAGAGGCATATAGTATAATGACAACAATGATTGCTGTGTATGCACAGCATAGAGAGACTTGCTGAATTCAATGTTCACACAGAAGGTTAATCAACACTGGTGGAGCTCGTTACCTCTCACTACTCAGGAAACTCATGGTACTGGCAAGCTGTTTATCCCAGTGAGCAGAAAAGACACAGGATCCAGGACAGATGGCAGAGGTAAGTCACCAAATATGAGGAATACAGTAAGGATGATGACAGGTGGGAGAGGATGCAGGGTGGGAGGGGGACATATTGGGGGATTGGGACGTTGAGTGGGAGAGGATGCAAGGTGGGAGTGGGACATATTGGGGATTGGGACGCTGACTGGGAGAGGATGCAGGGTGGGAGAGAGACATATTGGGGATTGGGACGCTGGATGGGAGAGGGTTGCAGGGTGGGAGAGGGACATATTGGGTATTTATAACACTAAATGGGAGAGAGTTGCAGGATGGGAGAGGGGCGCCAGGTGAGAGGGGGATGCAGGGTGTAAGTAGGACATATTGGCGAGAGGGACAGAAGAAGAGGGGGTGACGCCGGATTGGGGAGGGGCACCAGGTGAAAGGGGGATGCAGGGTGGGAGGATATATTGGGGAGAGGGACAGAGGAAGAGGGGGATGCTGGGTGGGAGAGGACGCAGGGTGAGAGGGGGTGTGCAGGGTGGGAGAGGACACAGGGTGAGAGAGGGGGTGTGCAGAGTGGGAGAGGACGCATGGTGATAGAGGGGGTGTGCAGGGTGGGAGAGGACGCAGGATGAGAGGGGGGAGAGAACGCAGGATGAGAGAGGGGGTGTGCAGGGTGGGAGAGAACGCAGGATGAGAGGGGGGTGTGCAGGGAAAGAGGATGCAGGGTGAGAGGAGTGTGCGCAGGGTGGGAGAGGACGCAGGGTGAGAGGGGGGAGAGAACGCAGTATGAGAAAGGGGGTGTGCAGGGTGGGAGAGGACGCAGGGTGAGAGAGGGGTGTGCAGGGGGGGAGAGGATGCAGGGTGAGAGGGGTGTGTGCAGGGTGGGAGAGGACGCAGGGTGAGAGAGGGGGTATGCAGGGTGGGAGAGGATGCAGGGTGAGATAGGGGGTGTGCAGAGTGGGAGAGGACACAGGGTGAGAGGAGGTGTGCAGGAGGGAGAGGACGCAGGGTGAAAGGGGGATGTGCAGGGTGGGAGAGGATGCATAGTGAGAGAGGGAGTGTGCAGGGTGGGAGAGGACGCAGGGTGAGAGAGGGGGTGTGCAGGGTGAGAGAGGACGCAGGGTGAGACAGGGGGTGTGCAGAGTGGGAGAGGATGCAGGGTGAGAGAGGGGCTTTGCAGGGTGGGAGAGGATGCAGGGTGAGATGGGGGTGTGCAGGGTGGGAGAGGACGCAGGGTGAGAGGGTGGTGTGCAGGGTGGGAGTGGGACATATTGGGGATTTTGATTTAATATTAGTGGGTGCACTGCATGGCTCCAGCAGCAGCAGGAACAGGAACCGGGCGCACCCCACAAGGGCGCCCGGCGAAGCTCCGGCAGGGACGAAAGCAGCATCCTGTAAGCGCAGCAGGCTGGCCACTTCCCCCACCTCCTGCTGCACTCTTTATTATTCAATAAAAACCACACTTTCGGAACAATGGAAACTAGGTGCCGATATGCCATACCGCTGCATACCGGCCCACTTGGACCACTGGGTATAACTGTATAAAAATGTCCTTAACAAAACGGCCGACACCATGGAGAAGACAAAGCCACGCTTCGGGCTCGGTGGCTCGCTTCACTCACTACGAGGTTATTGAAAATAAAAGTCTGTGACATGGATAGTAAATGGGGCAAAAGTTGTGAAAAATACCTAAGACACGTCATCCCTGTTGACATTTTCACTGTCGACCTTTTGCCCCTGTCGACCTTTTGTCTGTTGACCCTTTTATTATTATTATCTATTAACAGTTTCTTATATAGCGCAGCAAATTCCGTTGCGCTTTACAATTTGAAATAACAATAACAAAATGGGTGATAACAAACAGTCATAGAGGTAGGAAGGCCCTGCTCGCAAGCTTACAATCTATAGGGAAATAGGCATGTGTACATAAGGAAAGGTGCTATCTATTGCATAGAATGAGAAGACATGTGAGGATATGTGTGGACTGTACAGAGTGGATGCAATTTGATAGGAAGGTTTATGAAAGTTATGTGGGCGGTTCTGGAATTTGGTATGCTTGCCTGAAGAGGCGAGTTTTCAGGGAACGCTTGAAGGTTTGGAGACTAGAGGAGAGTCTTATTGTGCGTGGTAGGGCATTCCACAGAGTGGGTGCAGCCCGATGAAAGTCCTGCAATCGTGAGTGGGAGCGAGTAATGAGTGTGGATGAGAGACGCAGGTCTTGTGAAGAGTGAAGAGGTCGGGTTGGGAGATATTTTGAGATAAGCGAAGTGATGTACGTTGGTGTAGTTTGGTTAATGGCCTTGTGTGTGAGTAAAAGTATTTTATATTGAATGCGGTAGAGTACAGGTAACCAATGGAGGGACTGACAGAGTGGATCTGCAGACGATGAACGCCTAGCGAGGAAGATAAGCCTCTTTAAGATAAGACCCTTTTGTGTCGATCTAATGACTGTCAATCTTTTAACTGTCTATCAACCACCTCCCAGTTGGGGCAGGGTCTATACACTGTATGTGTGACAGGAAGGTGGCAGGGACAGGGCTAGGTATATGTGTGTGAGAGGGAGGTGGTTCAGGTGAATGTGTGCATGTGCATACATTTCTTCTTCCCAGGTGATTCAGCTGCATTTACAATGTATGTTTTTGTTTTGAGTTGGAAGACTTGCATGTAGTCAACAACTTGTGAGAGTTGTGATCTGATGACAATGACGGTTGTGTACTGTGGGTCTAATTCAGCATGGATCGCAAAAGCAAAATTTTTCTCTAATGGGCAAAACCATGTGCAGTGCAGGGGGGGGGGGGCAGATGTACCATTGGCAGAGAGAGTCAGATTTGGGTGTGGTGTGTTCAAACTGAAATCTAAATTGCAGTGTAAAAATAAAGCAGCCCATATTTACCCTGCACAGAAACAAAATAACTCACCCAAATCTAACTCTCTCTACATGTGTTACATCTGTCCCACCTGCAGTGCACATGGTTTTGCCCAGTAGAGAAAGATTTTGCTTTTGCGACCCATGCTGTATTAGGCCCTATGCATGATTCGCTGAACGCGTGAGACACATGTGAAGGCAGGCCATGTGTTCTGGATTATGGTGGGAGCTGGTGATGGAGCACTAGCTGGGGGAGTCAGCCTTGCTGGTGAACTGATTAATTAGTGCTAGCTAGTCCCTACTCTGAAAAACAAGATGTCTGTGCTGTGCTGCGGATGGCCCATTTACTACCGAGTCCTTTCCCTCCGTGCCTGAGACACCAAGTCCCTGCCTCCTCCTATCCTCAAACTTGTCTGTCTGTATTCTTCTACTCCCTCTTGTCCCTGCCCAAGACCGCAGCCCTTATTCCGAGTCTCTGCCCCTCCCTCTCCTCTAGCCTATCTCTGTGTTTTATTTCTGTGGTGTACTATTAACCACAAGACACAGCCTCTTTCTGGACCAGTAAATGTCAGTGATGGTGTAGGGATGTTTTACTATCATCTAGGTGGGTGGTGTATTTATGAAATGGAGATGGGAGTATTTATTTTGTCTAGAAGGGTGATGATGGTGGCATGTGTCTTAATATTTTCTGTGAATAGGGGGAGTGCATTGTTTGAGATTAATATTGTGTGTATGTAGGATGGTATATTAACTGTGGGTCACTGATGTCTACATTTTATGGCAGTAACTTTAATGTTATCTTCATTATGTGGTATTCACTGCATTGCATGTTAGTCACTGCGATGCTCTCTGATTTATTTGGTGGTCACTGCCACTCTTTCTGTATTATATGGCGGTCACTGTCATGCTCATTGCATTATATGGCGGTAACTGCCATGTTCTCTGTAATATAGGACAGTCACTGCAATGTTCTTTGCATTAATTGGTGGTCACTGCCATGTTCTCTGCATTATCTGGTGGTCATCGTGATGTTCTCTATATTTTATGGTGCTCACTGTGATGTTCTTTTATTACATGGGGGTACCTGCCATGCTCTCTGTATTATATGACAGTCACTGGTATGATCTGCAATTTATGGCGGTCACTGCCATGCTCTCTGCATTATATTATGGTCACTGTGATGCTTTCTGCATTCAATGCCGTTTCTACCCCTGGCCAGACTACTCCCCCTCCTACCGGTCAATAGTACTCCGCACTGGGGGCGGAGTTTTGTGGAATTACATGTTTCTGTCTTAACGTCATGACGCAAGTGCATCATTCCTTGAAACTCCGTCCCCAGAGCGCAGTAATATAGACAGGGAGGAGAGGGAGCGGGGGAGCGGGTGGTAGCTGCAGGGGAGCTGGCATAGAGCTACCCTTACATCATCATCTGTCCATTGTGATCAATGTACAGGGAGGAGGGGGCATGGTGTGAGTGGAGTGGGAGCCGACAGGGACATGCTCTGACATTGTGTATACTGCTGCCTCTGCCGTCCATTATCTGTCTCCTCATGCTGCAGCATGCGGGCCAAAAGGCTCCAGGATATAGTATGTGTCAGTATGTCCGCCCCCCCCCCCTTCAGTGTGTGCCATGTCTCCACCCTCCCCTCCAAGCTAAAGTGTGTGTGTGCCATGTCACCCCCCTTCAAGCTTAAGTGTGTGTGTGCCATGTCTACTCCCCTCTCCCCCTCCAACCTATAGTGTGTGTCTCCTCTTGTACCATCCCAGGCCCCAGTGTGTTTGTCACCATGTCTCCCCACCCTCCTCCAAGCAAAAGTGCGTTTTCTCTTGTACCGTCCCAGGCCCCAGTTTGTATGTCACCCCCTCCCCAGTATGTTTGTCACCATATCCCCCTCCTGGCTCCAGTATGTGTCACTGTATCCCTTTCAGGCACCTGTGTGTATGTCACCATGCCCTCCCTGGTCTCAGTGTGCACGACACCAGTCCCAGAGCATAAAGTCCCTGGCAATGAGCATGGATCTCAGAGCATGAAACCCCTGGCAGCGAGCAAGACACCCAGCCCATGAAACCCCTGCTAATGAGCATGACACCGAGCGCATGAAACCCCTGGCAGCAAGCATGACACCCAGCGCGTGAAACCCCTGGCAATGAGCAGGTAATTTAAAAGTAATTAGTAGCTTTACTGTAGGGCATAATGTATACGGGCATTGCTGTGTATGGCATAATAGGGTGCAAGGGGCTGTGTGGGGCTTTATATGGTGTAATGTGCAATGAGAGGTACTGATGTGTTGGCACTGTGGGAGCAGCGCATAGCATGCCATGAGGGATATGGATGTGTTGCAAAACTCTGGAGCTCAAAACAGACAGCAAGTGTATCAGAGTACACCTACACACACAGATGAAGGCAAACAGGTACCCATACACTTGTGAGATGTCCCGCGACGCAACATCGCGAGGCATCGCACCGGCAGTTCAGGTGCGATTAAATCGCACCTGAACTGCTAAAATGATTACCATGCGATAATGCGATAGATCGCATGGTAATCATGTGATGGCCACGTCACCGCCGAGTGGGAGCGGCCTCTAGCCACTCCCGGCGGGTGCCCATCGCACATCGCAGTGCAATATATTGCATGTGTTTAAAAAAACACATGCGATCGCACTGCAATGCGAGAAATATTAAGTGCAGCACATAATACAAGGAGACGCGACATTCGAGCGGCCTGCCCGCGCATCGCATCTCATGGTACCTTAACTGTGCATACAATCCTTCGATTTCTCTCACAGATGCGGTCGAAATCGAAGGATAGCACCTAATATCGTACAAGTGTATGGGCAACATAAGACTTTTACAGGACTTCACCAGGTCACTGCCCAGTGTAGTTGATTTCTACCATGAAAGCAATAAAGTACTTACCTGGAAACACCGCCAATGGAAATGCGGGTATGGATGTGCTGCTTTCGGGGAGACAGAACATCAGCGTAGAAATGGCACTGGAGAAAACTAAACTGGAGAGTATAGTTCTGGAGCAGGAACATCTTTATGAAAACACAATTGATACTCAAGCACTGGAGGAGTGCACAGAGTAGGTTCTTATAGTGGTTGGCTGATGGGTGATTCCCCCCATGAGTCATCAGTGCTGGAGGATAGTGGTAACACCTGAGAGAGGTGTTATGTCATCTGTAGCCTGAGGCGGAACCAAACTGAGTTCTGTTAAGCATTGTAATTGGGAAGGCCAGCAATTAGTGACCTTCTCAGTGCTGAAGGCAGGCCAGTGATGTCTATGTCTGCTGGTACTAACATATGCATTATTTGGTGGTCACTGCGATGGTCCCTGTATTCTATGGCGGTCACTGCAATGCTCTATTATATCGTGGTCACTGCCATGCTCTCTGTATTATATGATGGTCAGTGTGATGTTTTCTGCATTATATGGCGGTTACTGCAATGCTCTCTGTATTGAATGGCATTTTGGTGCTCTGCAGTGGGTGAATTCATACAGTACAGGCAGAAATACTTAGCCATTGAAGGCCTGATTCAGAGGTTTATGTATTGTTGATGTATTGCAGTTATTTTTTATGTTTTTTCTACTGTGCACTGCACATATGTCGTTATGGATATGCAACGGGGTCATAGTGTGGATTTGAATACAGAATGATTGACAGGTTGAGAGCATTTGTGGGAGGTAATGTGGGAACACAGGCATGTAGAGATCATTTTGGGACTGCGTTGGAGCTAACTACTGCATTCTATCACTAGGCACACATAGGCAGTAACCAAAGGCAGAAGGGTTTTCAAAGTCAGTCACAAGTGAGACTTTTTTCTGTTTCATCTTGAGACTTGTAAAAGTGCATGTCTTTTAGCAGTAAACAACTTTTTTTGTCTCAAGTCTCACTTGCGACTCTCTGCAACTAGGGGGCTGCAATATACGTATAGTCAGGGCCATATTAACATATAGGCACACTGGGAAGCTGCCCAGGGCCCCACAATTCTAGTAGCCTTTGAGCAGTGGCAGGTGGTGGTCACACAATCAGAGTGGTGAGGCAGTATTTTCTGCTCGTCTCTCAGCGTGCAGCCAAACCGTAAATAGCTGTCAGCATGATGACTGATGGATGACTGGAGCTGTCCACAAATCAGATTTCTGATAACCTTTCAGAGTATGGAAGTATTTGGAGAAACAGTGCAGGGCCGTAGGAGGGGCATCTTATGATTCCCGTGAATGCTTGAATATTAGCCCCAGTGCATTGCTTTGCCTCGGACCTACAATGCTGTTAAGACGACCCTGTATGTAATCACAAGTGGTTGTGAATGCGACTGCAGTTGGTGTGAAGTCGAAACAAAGTACAGAACATGTAGTCTCAAGTTAAGACAAACAAAGCCACCAAAAAGTCTCAAATGCAGCCTCCGGAAGGGGTGTAACTTGCGTCAGCTCTGACCCTGGTGAAAGTAAAAATAAGTAAAATTGACAGTGATGACTGCAAAGCTGCTAATAATGACTGAATTCAATTGGTCACAAACTTTACAAACACTCCAACATTTATGCAATACATGAAAACAGCAGGCACAGTGCTTTGGGGAAGGGAAAGCAGCACACATATTTATAAGTTATGAAATTAATAAAACAAAAATTTTATATTTGCATCTGCTTTGCAGAGCAATTCAGACGCTCTAACCCAACAGTTCATGTTTTCCAGGTCACCTAGCTGGTGCACAGGTGTATTCATTACTCACTGACACATTTTAAAAGACCAACAGGTGGAGCAAATTATTTCATTTGCAATCCTGTGATGAGACCTGGAAAACATGAACCGTTGGGGGGTACTTGAGGACCGCGATTGAGAACCACTGCTCTAAGCCACTTTGGTACTTGTTAGCTGTACAGTCCGGCCATTACCTTTAATATACATTGCAGGGTTTAATCCGTGAGAGACGAGGGGAACTACACAGAGACTGCACCCAGACCCCTCCTCTCTTAAACCATGCCTGAAAAAGAGCAGAAGGTGTTACTCACTGGGTTGAGGCCAACCTGCCAAGGGCGATCAGGTACTTTTGCCTGCCGGAGTACAACTACATAGGTTCACAACAGCTGAATTTGATAGGTTATTTGATTTAAATAAAACTTGTGTTTAATCACACAATGGGCATGTTTATAATGCACATTCAGGGGGATTTACTAATGTGGGTTTCGATGGTTTTATGTGCAGTTCAGTTTATAAATCACACAATTTACTAGAGATGAGCGGGTTCGGTTCCTCGGAAACCGAACCCGCCCGAACTTCATGTTTTTTTACACGGGTCCGAGCGACTCGGATCTTCCCGCCTTGCTCGGTTAACCCGAGCGCGCCCGAACGTCATCATCCCGCTGTCGGATTCTCGCGAGGCTCGGATTCTATCGCGAGACTCGGATTCTATATAAGGAGCCGCGCGTCGCCGCCATTTTCACACGTGCATTGAGATTCATAGGGAGAGGACGTGGCTGGCGTCCTCTCCATTTATAGAGAAGAGAAGAAGAGAGTGAGACTAGAGTAGAGAGAGACACAGTAGTAATTTTGGGGAGCATTAGGAGGAGTACTACTACTTGCTGAAGTGATAGATAGATAGATAGTGTGACTGTATAATGTATATCTGACTCTTGGGGGAGACACTGACAGTGGGGAGCAGTTAGAGTCTGAGAGCAGGACTCAGGAGTACATATAACGTACAGTGCACACTTTTGCTGCCAGAGTGCCACACTGCCATTGTGACCACACTGACCACCAGTATAATATATATTGTGATTGTCTGCTTAGGAGTACTACTTGCAAGTTGCTGATAGTGTGACCAGTGACCTGACCACCAGTTTAATAATCACCACCAGTTTAATATATATATATATATATATATATATATATATATATATATAATTGTATATAATATATATATAATATTGTATACCACCTACCCGTTTTTTTTTTTTTCTTTCTTCTTCTTTATACATACTACTATAGTAGCTTACTGTAGCAGTCTGCGGTGCTGCTGAGCTGACAGTGTCCAGCAGGTCCGTCATCAGTCATTACATAATAAATATATATACCTGTCCGGCTGCAGTACTAGTGATATTATATATATATATATATATATATATATATATATTAATTTCATCTCATTATCATCCAGTCTATATTAGCAGCAGACACAGTACGGTAGTCCACGGCTGTAGCTACCTCTGTGTCGGCAGTCGCAGGTCCATCCATAATTGTATACCACCTACCCGTGTTTTTTTTTTTCTTTCTTCTTGATACATACTACTATAGTAGCTTACTGTAGCAGTCTGCGGTGCTGCTGAGCTGACAGTGTCCAGCAGGTCCGTCATCAGTCATTACATAATAAATATATATACCTGTCCGGCTGCAGTACTAGTGATATTATATATATATATATATTAATTTCATCTCATTATCATCCAGTCTATATTAGCAGCAGACACAGTACGGTAGTCCACGGCTGTAGCTACCTCTGTGTCGGCAGTCGCTGGTCCATCCATAATTGTATACAACCTACCCGTATTTTTTTTCTTTCTTCTTCTTGATACATACTACTATAGTAGCTTACTGTAGCAGTCTGCGGTGCTGCTGAGCTGACAGTGTCCAGCAGGTCCGTCATCAGTCATTACATAATAAATATATATACCTGTCCGGCTGCAGTACTAGTGATATTATATATATATATATATATATATATTAATTTCATCTCATTATCATCCAGTCTATATTAGCAGCAGACACAGTACGGTAGTCCACGGCTGTAGCTACCTCTGTGTCGGCAGTCGCTGGTCCATCCATAATTGTATACCACTTACCCGTGTTTTTCTTTTTTTTCTTTCTTCTTGATACATACTACTATAGTAGCTTACTGTAGCAGTCTGCGGTGCTGCTGAGCTGACAGTGTCCAGCAGGTCCGTCATCAGTCATTACATAATAAATATATATACCTGTCCGGCTGCAGTACTAGTGATATTATATATATATATATATTAATTTCATCTCATTATTATCCAGTCTATATTAGCAGCAGACACAGTACGGTAGTCCACGGCTGTAGCTACCTCTGTGTCGGCAGTCGCTGGTCCATCCATAATTGTATACCACCTACCCGTGTTTTTTTTTTTCTTTCTTCTTGATACATACTACTATAGTAGCTTACTGTAGCAGTCTGCGGTGCTGCTGAGCTGACAGTGTCCAGCAGGTCCGTCATCAGTCATTACATAATAAATATATATACCTGTCCGGCTGCAGTACTAGTGATATTATATATATATATATATTAATTTCATCTCATTATCATCCAGTCTATATTAGCAGCAGACACAGTACGGTAGTCCACGGCTGTAGCTACCTCTGTGTCGGCAGTCGCTGGTCCATCCATAATTGTATACCACCTACCCGTGTTTTTTTTTTTTCTTTCTTCTTGATACATACTACTATAGTAGCTTACTGTAGCAGTCTGCGGTGCTGCTGAGCTGACAGTGTCCAGCAGGTCCGTCATCAGTCATTACATAATAAATATATAGACCTGTCCGGCTGCAGTACTAGTGATATTATATATATATATATATTAATTTCATCTCATTATCATCCAGTCTATATTAGCAGCAGACACAGTACGGTAGTCCACGGCTGTAGCTACCTCTGTGTCGGCAGTCGCTGGTCCATCCATAATTGTATACCACCTACCCGTGTTTTTTTTTTCTTTTCTTTCTTCTTGATACATACTACTATAGTAGCTTACTGTAGCAGTCTGCGGTGCTGCTGAGCTGACAGTGTCCAGCAGGTCCGTCATCAGTCATTACATAATAAATATATATACCTGTCCGGCTGCAGTACTAGTGATATTATATATATATATATATATATTAATTTCATCTCATTATCATCCAGTCTATATTAGCAGCAGACACAGTACGGTAGTCCACGGCTGTAGCTACCTCTGTGTCGGCAGTCGCTGGTCCATCCATAATTGTATACCACCTACCCGTGTTTTTTTTTTTCTTTCTTCTTGATACATACTACTATAGTAGCTTACTGTAGCAGTCTGCGGTGCTGCTGAGCTGACAGTGTCCAGCAGGTCCGTCATCAGTCATTACATAATAAATATATATACCTGTCCGGCTGCAGTACTAGTGATATTATATATATATATATATTAATTTCATCTCATTATCATCCAGTCTATATTAGCAGCAGACACAGTACGGTAGTCCACGGCTGTAGCTACCTCTGTGTCGGCAGTCGCTGGTCCATCCATAATTGTATACCACCTACCCGTGGTTTTTTTTTTTCTTTCTTCTTGATACATACTACTATAGTAGCTTACTGTAGCAGTCTGCGGTGCTGCTGAGCTGACAGTGTCCAGCAGGTCCGTCATCAGTCATTACATAATAAATATATATACCTGTCCGGCTGCAGTACTAGTGATATTATATATATATATATATATTAATTTCATCTCATTATCATCCAGTCTATATTAGCAGCAGACACAGTACGGTAGTCCACGGCTGTAGCTACCTCTGTGTCGGCAGTCGCTGGTCCATCCATAATTGTATACCACCTACCCGTGTTTTTTTTTTTTCTTTCTTCTTGATACATACTACTATAGTAGCTTACTGTAGCAGTCTGCGGTGCTGCTGAGCTGACAGTGTCCAGCAGGTCCGTCATCAGTCATTACATAATAAATATATATACCTGTCCGGCTGCAGTACTAGTGATATTATATATATATATATATTAATTTCATCTCATTATCATCCAGTCTATATTAGCAGCAGACACAGTACGGTAGTCCACGGCTGTAGCTACCTCTGTGTCGGCAGTCGCTGGTCCATCCATAATTGTATACCACCTACCCGTGTTTTTTTTTTCTTTTCTTTCTTCTTGATACATACTACTATAGTAGCTTACTGTAGCAGTCTGCGGTGCTGCTGAGCTGACAGTGTCCAGCAGGTCCGTCATCAGTCATTACATAATAAATATATATACCTGTCCGGCTGCAGTACTAGTGATATTATATATATATATATTAATTTCATCTCATTATCATCCAGTCTATATTAGCAGCAGACACAGTACGGTAGTCCACGGCTGTAGCTACCTCTGTGTCGGCAGTCGCTGGTCCATCCATAATTGTATACCACCTACCCGTGTTTTTTTTTTTCTTTCTTCTTGATACATACTACTATAGTAGCTTACTGTAGCAGTCTGCGGTGCTGCTGAGCTGACAGTGTCCAGCAGGTCCGTCATCAGTCATTACATAATAAATATATATACCTGTCCGGCTGCAGTACTAGTGATATTATATATATATATATATTAATTTCATCTCATTATCATCCAGTCTATATTAGCAGCAGACACAGTACGGTAGTCCACGGCTGTAGCTACCTCTGTGTCGGCAGTCGCTGGTCCATCCATAATTGTATACCACCTACCCGTGGTTTTTTTTTTCTTTCTTCTTGATACATACTACTATAGTAGCTTACTGTAGCAGTCTGTGGTGCTGCTGAGCTGACAGTGTCCAGCAGGTCCGTCATCAGTCATTACATAATAAATATATATACCTGTCCGGCTGCAGTACTAGTGATATTATATATATATATATATTAATTTCATCTCATTATCATCCAGTCTATATTAGCAGCAGACACAGTACGGTAGTCCACGGCTGTAGCTACCTCTGTGTCGGCAGTCGCTGGTCCATCCATAATTGTATACCACCTACCCGTGTTTTTTTTTTTTTTTTCTTTCTTCTTGATACATACTACTATAGTAGCTTACTGTAGCAGTCTGCGGTGCTGCTGAGCTGACAGTGTCCAGCAGGTCCGTCATCAGTCATTACATAATAAATATATATACCTGTCCGGCTGCAGTACTAGTGATATTATATATATATATATATATATATATATATATATTAATTTCATCTCATTATCATCCAGTCTATATTAGCAGCAGACACAGTACGGTAGTCCACGGCTGTAGCTACCTCTGTGTCGGCAGTCGCTGGTCCATCCATAATTGTATACCACCTACCCGTGTTTTTTTTTTTTTTTCTTCTTGATACATACTACTAGAGTAGCTTACTGTAGCAGTCTGCGGTGCTGCTGAGCTGACAGTGTCCAGCAGGTCCGTCATCAGTCATTACATAATAAATATATATACCTGTCCAGCTGCAGTACTAGTGATATTATATATATATATATATATATATATATATATATATATATATTAATTTCATCTCATTATCATCCAGTCTATATTAGCAGCAGACACAGTACGGTAGTCCACGGCTGTAGCTACCTCTGTGTCGGCAGTCGCTGGTCCATCCATAAGTATACTAGTATCCATCCATCTCCATTGTTTACCTGAGGTGCCTTTTAGTTGTGCCTATTAAAATATGGAGAACAAAAATGTTGAGGTTCCAAAATTAGGGAAAGATCAAGATCCACTTCCACCTCGTGCTGAAGCTGCTGCCACTAGTCATGGCCGAGACGATGAAATGCCAGCAACGTCGTCTGCCAAGGCCGATGTCCAATGTCATAGTACAGAGCATGTAAAATCCAAAAAAACAAATATCAGTAAAAAAAGGACTCCAAAATCTAAAATAAAATTGTCGGAGGAGAAGCGTAAACTTGCCAATATGCCATTTACCACACGGAGTGGCAAGGAACGGCTGAGGCCCTGGCCTATGTTCATGGCTAGTGGTTCAGCTTCAGATGAGGATGGAAGCACTCAGCCTCTCGCTAGAAAACTGAAAAGACTCAAGCTGGCAAAAGCACCGCAAAGAACTGTGCGTTCTTCGAAATCCCAAATCCACAAGGAGAGTCCAATTGTGTCGGTTGCGATGCCTGACCTTCCCAACACTGGACGTGAAGAGCATGCGCCTTCCACCATTTGCACGCCGCCTGCAAGTGCTGGAAGGAGCACCCGCAGTCCAGTTCCTGATAGTCAGATTGAAGATGTCAGTGTTGAAGTACACCAGGATGAGGAGGATATGGGTGTTGCTGGCGCTGGGGAGGAAATTGACAAGGAGGATTCTGATGGTGAGGTGGTTTGTTTAAGTCAGGCACCCGGGGAGACACCTGTTGTCCGTGGGAGGAATAGGGCCGTTGACATGCCTGGTGAAAATACCAAAAAAATCAGCTCTTCGGTGTGGAAGTATTTCACCAGAAATGCGGACAACATTTGTCAAGCCGTGTGTTGCCTTTGTCAAGCTGTAATAAGTAGGGGTAAGGACGTTAACCACCTCGGAACATCCTCCCTTATACGTCACCTGCAGCGCATTCATAATAAGTCAGTGACAAGTTCAAAAACTTTGGGCGACAGCGGAAGCAGTCCACTGACCAGTAAATCCCTTCCTCTTGTAACCAAGCTCACACAAACCACCCCACCAACTCCCTCAGTGTCAATTTCCTCCTTCCCCAGGAATGCCAATAGTCCTGCAGGCCATGTCACTGGCAATTCTGACGAGTCCTCTCCTGCCTGGGATTCCTCCGATGCATCCTTGCGTGTAACGCCTACTGCTGCTGGCGCTGCTGTTGTTGCTGCTGGGAGTCGATGGTCATCCCAGAGGGGAAGTCGTAAGACGACTTTTACTACTTCCACCAAGCATTTGACTGTCCAACAGTCCTTTGCGAGGAAGATGAAATATCACAGCAGTCATCCTGCTGCAAAGCGGATAACTGAGGCCTTGGCATCCTGGGCGGTGAGAAACGTGGTTCCGGTATCCATCATTACTGCAGAGCCAACTAGAGACTTGTTGGAGGTACTGTGTCCCCGGTACCAAATACCATCTAGGTTCCATTTCTCTAGGCAGGCGATACCGAAAATGTACACAGACCTCAGAAAAAGAGTCACCAGTGTCCTAAAAAATGCAGCTGTACCCAATGTCCACTTAACCACGGACATGTGGACAAGTGGAGCAGGGCAGGGTCAGGACTATATGACTGTGACAGCCCACTGGGTAGATGTATGGACTCCCGCCGCAAGAACAGCAGCGGCGGCACCAGTAGCAGCATCTCGCAAACGCCAACTCTTTCCTAGGCAGGCTACGCTTTGTATCACCGGTTTCCAGAATACGCACACAGCTGAAAACCTCTTACGGCAACTGAGGAAGATCATCGCGGAATGGCTTACCCCAATTGGACTCTCCTGTGGATTTGTGGCATCGGACAACGCCAGCAATATTGTGTGTGCATTAAATCTGGGCAAATTCCAGCACGTCCCATGTTTTGCACATACCTTGAATTTGGTGGTGCAGAATTTTTAAAAAAACGACAGGGGCGTGCAAGAGATGCTGTCGGTGGCCAGAAGAATTGCGGGACACTTTCGGCGTACAGGCACCACGTACAGAAGACTGGAGCAACACCAAAAACGCCTGAACCTGCCCTGCCATCATCTGAAGCAAGAAGTGGTAACGAGGTGAAATTCAACCCTATATATGCTTCAGAGGTTGGAGGAGCAGCAAAAGGCCATTCAAGCCTATACAATTCAGCACGATATAGGAGGTGGAATGCACCTGTCTCAAGCGCAGTGGAGAATGATTTCAACGTTGTGCAAGGTTCTGCTGCCCTTTGAACTTGCCACACGTGAAGTCAGTTCAGACACTGCCAGCCTGAGTCAGGTCATTCCCCTCATCAGGCTTTTGCAGAAGAAGCTGGAGACATTGAAGGAGGAGCTAACACGGAGCGATTCCGCTAGGCATGTGGGACTTGTGGATGGAGCCCTTAATTCGCTTAACAAGGATTCACGGGTGGTCAATCTGTTGAAATCAGAGCACTACATTTTGGCCACCGTGCTCGATCCTAGATTTAAAACCTACCTTGGATCTCTCTTTCCGGCAGACACAAGTCTGCTGGGGTTCAAAGACCTGCTGGTGAGAAAATTGTCAAGTCAAGCGGAACGCGACCTGTCAACATCTCCTCCTTCACATTCTCCCGCAACTGGGGGTGCGAGGAAAAGGCTCAGAATTCCAAGCCCACCCGCTGGCGGTGATGCAGGGCAGTCTGGAGCGACTGCTGATGCTGACATCTGGTCCGGACTGAAGGACCTGTCAACGATTACGGACACGTCGTCTACTGTCACTGCATATGATTCTCTCCCCATTGAAAGAATGGTGGAGGATTATATGAGTGACCGCATCCAAGTAGGCACGTCAGACAGTCAATACTTATACTGGCAGGAAAAAGAGGCAATTTGGAGGCCCTTGCACAAACTGGCTTTATTCTACCTAAGTTGCCCTCCCACAAGTGTGTACTCCGAAAGAGTGTTTAGTGCCGCCGCTCACCTTGTCAGCAATCGGCGTACGAGGTTACTTCCAGAAAATGTGGAGAAGATGATGTTCATTAAAATGAATTATAATCAATTCCTCCGTGGAGACATTGACCAGCAGCAATTGCCTCCACAAAGTACACAAGGAGCTGAGATGGTGGATTCCAGTGGGGACGAATTGATAATCTGTGAGGAGGGGGATGTACACGGTGATATATCGGAGGATGATGATGAGGTGGACATCTTGCCTCTGTAGAGCCAGTTTGTGCAAGGAGAGATTAATTGCTTCTTTTTTGGTGGGGGTCCAAACCAACCCGTCATTTCAGTCACAGTCGTGTGGCAGACCCTGTCACTGAAATGATGGGTTGGTTAAAGTGTGCATGTCCTGTTTATACAACATAAGGGTGGGTGGGAGGGCCCAAGGACAATTCCATCTTGTACCTCTTTTTTCTTTAATTTTTCTTTGCGTCATGTGCTGTTTGGGGAGTGTTTTTTGGAAGGGCCATCCTGCGTGACACTGCAGTGCCACTCCTAGATGGGCCAGGTGTTTGTGTCGGCCACTATGGTCGCTTATCTTACTCACACAGCTACCTCATTGCGCCTCTTTTTTTCTTTGCGTCATGTGCTGTTTGGGGAGTGTTTTTTGGAAGGGCCATCCTGCGTGACACTGCAGTGACACTCCTAGATGGGCCCGGTGTTTGTGTCGGCCACTAGGGTCGCTTATCTTACTCACACAGCTACCTCATTGCGCCTCTTTTTTTCTTTGCGTCATGTGCTGTTTGGGGAGTGTTTTTTGGAAGGGCCATCCTGCGTGACACTGCAGTGCCACTCCTAGATGGGCCCGGTGTTTGTGTCGGCCACTAGGGTCGCTTATCTTACTCACACAGCTACCTCATTGCGCCTCTTTTTTTCTTTGCGTCATGTGCTGTTTGGGGAGTGTTTTTTGGAAGGGCCATCCTGCGTGACACTGCAGTGACACTCCTATATGGGCCAGGTGTTTGTGTCGGCCACTAGGGTCGCTTAGCTTACTCACACAGCTACCTCATTGCGCCTCTTTTTTTCTTTGCGTCATGTGCTGTTTGGGGAGGGTTTTTTGGAAGGGCCATCCTGCGTGACACTGCAGTGCCACTCCTAGATGGGCCCGGTGTTTGTGTCGGCCACTAGGGTCGCTTATCTTACTCACACAGCTACCTCATTGCGCCTCTTTTTTTCTTTGCGTCATGTGCTGTTTGGGGAGTGTTTTTTGGAAGGGCCATCCTGCGTGACACTGCAGTGCCACTCCTAGATGGGCCCGGTGTTTGTGTCGGCCACTAGGGTCGCTTAGCTTAGTCATCCAGCGACCTCGGTGCAAATTTTAGGACTAAAAATAATATTGTGAGGTGTGAGGTATTCAGAATAGACTGAAAATGAGTGGAAATTATGGTTTTTGAGGTTAATAATACTTTGGGATCAAAATGACCCCCAAATTCTATGATTTAAGCTGTTTTTTAGTGTTTTTTGAAAATAACACCCGAATCCAAAACACACCCGAATCCGACAAAAAAAATTCGGTGAGGTTTTGCCAAAACGCAGTCGAACCCAAAACACGGCCGCGGAACCGAACCCAAAACCAAAACACAAAACCCGAAAAATTTCAAGTGCACATCTCTACAATTTACTAAAGGCAAGACCTAACATCAATCTATTTATCTACTATATACAGTATATATATAAAAACATAAACTACATGGCCAAAAGTATGCGGAAGTCCCTCTGTATTGGTGTGTTTCCCCAATTTTGATGACACTATGGGCCTAATTCAGACCTGATCGCTGTGCTGCAAATTTGCAGAGGTCTGTGATCAGATAGCTGCTGCCCAGGGAGAGTGAAAACCCGCCCTGTGCAAGTGTGCGAATGCATGCATACGCCATGCAAAAACTTCGCCAGGCAGTGGACAGCTGCAAATCCGTTCACAACTCACGATCAAATATTTTTTTCCAGCCTGTGCTGTCTGTGCATAGCCCAAGACTTACTCCTCTAGTGCGAAAGAATCAGGCTGATCGGGGCCGGAGCTGACGTCACGCACCCTCCCTGAAAATGCTTGGGAATAATGCAGGCAATATCCTCAATGTGTGCATCAGGGGTGTGGTATGGTATGCCGGCGGTCGGGCTCCTGGCGACCAGCATACCGGCGCCGGGAGCCCGACCGCCGGCTTACCGGCAGTGTGCCGAGCGCAAATGAGCCCCTTGCGGGCACGGTGGCGCGCTACCATGCTATTTTATTCTCCCTCCAGGGGGGTCGTGGACCCCCACGAGGGAGAATAAGTGTCGGTATGCCGGATGTCGGGATTCCGGCGCCGGTATACTGTGCGCTGGGATCCCGACAGCCGGCATACTGAAGACCACCCGTGCATCAGCGTTTGTGGGTGGTAAAACTGCCCATTTCTTGGAGTGTCTGGAAAACGCAGGCGTTCCCAAGTATTTTTTTTAACCGAACTAAAACACTGGAGAGTGGTTTTGCAAAAATGCTTGGGGATAATGAATTAGAACTAGAGGTGTGCGCCTGCCCATTTTTCAGGTTTTGTTTTTGTTTTTCCGTGTTTTTGGTTTTGTATTGGTTTTGCCAAAACCACCCTTGTGTGATTTGGTCTTGGTTCTAATATTTTTTAAAAAAGTAATAAAAACAGCAAAATCACAGAATTTGGGGGTGTTTATGTTCCTACGGTATGATTTCCCTCAATAACGTTAATTTCCACTCATTGTCAGTCTATTTCTCATATGTCCTAGAGGATGCTGGGAACTCCAAAAGGACCATGGGGGTATAGACGGGATCCGCAGGAGACATGGGCACTTTAAGACTTTAAAAGGGGTGTGAACTGGCTCCTCCCTCTTTGCCCCTCCTCCAGACCTCAGTTAGATTGTGTGCCCAGAGAGACTGGACACACACCAGGAGAGCTCTCCTGAGTTTCTCTGAAAAATACTTTATTTAGGTATATTATTTTCAGGGAGCACTGCTGGCAACAGGATCCCTGCTTTGTGGGACTGAGGGGAGAGAAGCAGACCTACTTCTGTGAGTTAAAGGCTCTGCTTCTTAAGGCCCGTACACACTGGTCGATGTATCGGCCGTTCTCTTGAACGGCCGATACATCGCGGGACCGTCGGCCAGTGTGTACGGGCGATACGTCTGTGAACTCCGTCGTTCACAGACGTATCGCGTCGGCCGCGCAGCACAGCCGACAGCCAATATATCTAACGATATATTGGCCCGTCGCTGTGTGTGTACGGGGCGGTCGTCCGACCGCCCGTACACATGCTGCGGCGGCCGGCGGTGATTGACAGGTGAACTGGGCGGGCGCGAGCGCCCGCCCGCCCAGTTCATGACATCAGTCCCCCGACGGATCGGGCTGTGTGTATGCACAGCACACTGCCCGATCCGTACATAGATATATCTGCAGATCAATTGATCTGCAGATATATCTAATAGTGTGTACCCACCTTTAGGCTATTGGACACCATTAGCTCCAGAGGGTCTGATCACTTGGTATAGCCTAGCTGCTCGTTCCAGGAGCCGCGCCGTCGTCCACCTCACAGAGCCAGAAGAAAGAAGCCGGGTGAGTAACCGAAGTACAGAAGACTTCACTAAAGACGGCAGAAGACTTCAGTCTCAGAGGTACCGCGCAGCGTTCGCGCTGCGCGCCATTGCTCCCACACACAAGCGGCACTACATGGTTGCAGGGCACAGGGAGGGCACCCTGGGCAGCAATAATACCTCAAGTTCAGCCTGGCAAAAGTAATATACAGTGCATAGGCACTGTATACAGACCCCCGCCAGTATAAAAAAAAAAAATAGTGGGACATAAACGCGCCATTAAGGGGGCGGGGCTTGGTCCTCCCAGCTCTAATCAGCTCCATTTTCTCTCCACAGTGAGCTGCAGAGACGCTGGTCCTGGCCTCCTACACTTCTGTCACAATTAACAGGGTTCTAAATGGGGGGGGGGGGCAGCAAATTTGGTGTTGATTATTATTTATAAAAAGCGCTGACAGGTCTGGGGCATTATATATACTTTCAGACCGGGAAAAGGCGCTGGGTGTGAGCTGGCAAACTCCCTCTGTGTTTCTCTAATAGGCCTTATTGTGGGTCTGTCCCCTATAGCCCAGTGTGATAGTGGTGTCGGTACGAGTGTGTCGACATGTCTGAGGCTGAAGGCTCTTCCCAGGAGGAGGCTGGAGTGGGGACAGAACAGTGTGGGGGAGTGAATCTGTCGGCACCGCCGACTGCTGATTGGGTAAATATGTTGAGTGCCTTGAATGCAAATGTGGCTTTATTAAATAAGAGATTGGATAAATCTGAGGCTCAGAACCAAACATGGAAACAATCCATGGAAGATGCTTTATCCCAAACGCAGACTCCCTCAGGGTCACAGAAACGGCCGTTTACCCAAATAGCAGACACAGATACCGGCACGGATTCGGATTCCAGTGTCGACTATGGTGATGCCAGGTTGAATCCTAAACTGGCTAAGAGCATTCAGTATATGATTGTGGCAATAAAAGAAGTGTTACATATCACGGAAGACCCTGCTGTTCCGGAGACAAGGGTCTGTATGTTTAAAGGAAAGAAACCTGTGGTAACGTTTCCTCCCTCTCATGAACTGAACACTCTTTTTGAAAAGGCTTGGGAAATTCCTGACAAAAAGTTGCTGATTCCCAAGAGAATTATTATGGCATACCCGTTCCCCTCTGAGGATAGGAAAATGTGGGAGTCAACCCCCAATGTGGACAAGGCTCTAGCACGGCTGTCCAAGAAGGTGGCGCTTCCGTCCCCTGACACGGCGGCCCTAAAGGATCCTGCGGATCGTAAGCAGAAAACTACTTTGAAATCTATTTATGTCACTACGGGTACGCTGCACAGACCTGCCGTGGCATTGGCATGGGTGAGTAGTGCAATTGAAAAGTGGGCAGATAACTTATCATCTGACTTTGACACCCTGGATAGGGATAGCGTTCTTTTGACACTGGGTCATAACAGGGACGCTGCAGTCTATCTAAGGGAGGCTGCAAGAGATATTGGCCTCTTGGGATCAAGGGCCAATGCCATGGCAATCTCGGCTAGGAGAGCATTATGGACTCATCAATGGAATGGTGATGCTGACTCTAAGAGGGCTATGGAGGGTCTGCCGTATAAAGGTGGTGTTTTGTTTGGTGAGGGCCTCGCGGACCTGGTATCTACAGCTACCGCGGGTAAGTCATCTTTTCTACCGTATGTCCCTGCACAACAAAAAAAAAGCCTCTTTATCAGATGCAGTCCTTTCGGTCTAATAAATTCAAAAAAGGACGAGGGTCCTCCTTCCTTGCTGCTAGAGGTAGGGGAAGGGGAAAAAAGTCATCGGCTGTGGCAAGCTCCCAAGAGCAGAAGTCCTCCCCGACCGCTTCCAAATCCACCGCTTGACGCTGGGGCTCCGCTGCTGGAGCACATCTTCAACTCTTCAGTCAGGTCTGGTCTCGTTCGGCCCTGGATCCTTGGGTGCTAGAAATAGTGGTCCAAGGGTACAAACTGGAGTTTCAAGAGGTGCCCTCTCACCGATTTTTCAAATCGGCCTTACCAGCTTCTCTTCCGGAAAGGGAAGTAGTATGCGCTGCGATACAAAAGCTGTGTCTGCAGCAAGTTATTGTCATGGTCCACCCGTCACAATTGGGAGAAGGCTTTTATTCAAGCCTGTTCGTGGTCCCGAAGCCGGATGGCTCGGTCAGACCGATTCTGAACCTAAAATCCCTCAATTTCTTTCTAAAAAAATTCAAATTCAAGATGGAATCTCTCCGAGCAGTGATCTCCAGTCTGGAAGGGGGGGATTTTATGGCGTCAGTCGACATAAAAGATGCCTACTTACATGTCCCAATATATCCTCCACATCAAGCTTACCTGAGGTTTGCTGTTCAGGATTGTCATTACCAGTTTCAGATGTTGCCATTTGGTCTTTCCACGGATCGGAGGATTTTCACCAAAGTAATGGTGGAAATGATGGTGCTCCTGCGCAAGCAGGGTGTCACAATTATCCCGTACTTGGACGATCTCCTGATAAAGGCGAGATCAAAGGAGCTGTTACTAAGAAATGTTGCGCTCTCCCTGATATGGTTGGCTCCTAAATTTGCCAAAGTCACAGTTGGTTCCGACAACACGGCTGTCATTCTTGGGCATGATCCTAGACACGGAACTGCAAAGAGTGTTTCTCCCAGTAGAAAAAGCTCTGGAAATCCAGAACATGGTCAAGGAGATTCTGAAACCGGCAAGAGTGTCGATTCATCAATGCACTCGGGTGCTGGGGAAGATGGTGGCAGCAAACGAATCCATTCCGTTTGGCAGGTTCCATGCCAGGGTGTTTCAGTGGGACCTGTTGGACAAGTGGTCCGGGTCTCACCTGCACATGCACCGGAAAATAAGCCTATCTTCCAGGACCAGAGTATCTCTCCTGTGGTGGCTCCAAAGTTCTCACCTCCTAGAGGGATGCAGGTTCGGGATCCAGGACTGGGTCCTGGTGACTACGGATGCAAGTCTCCGAGGCTGGGAAACAGTCACACAGGGGGAAAATTTCCAGGGAAAATGGTCAAGCCAGGAAGCTTGTCTGCACATAAACATTCTGGAATTAAGAGCCATCTACAACGGGCTTCTACAAGCGGAACATCTTCTTCGCGGTCTGCCCGTCTTGATTCAGTCAGACAACATTACAGCAGTGGCGTACATAAACTGCCAGGGTGGAACAAAGAGCAGAGCGGCGATGGCGGAGGCCACAAAAGTTCTCCGCTGGGCGGAAAAACATGCAAGCGCTCTGTCAGCGGCCTTCATTCCGGGCGTGGACAACTGGGAAGCAGACTTCCTCAGCAGACACGATCTTCATCCAGGAGAGTGGGGTCTTCATCAAGAGGTCTTGCGATTCTGTGAGGACCTGCAAAACATGCACTGTGTGGGCCCCCGAGGACCGAGTTTGAGAACCTCTGTATTAGATAGTAGAGTTATGTAATGAGTATTTAAGAAGTGATTGTATGACAACCATAACCGAATTACTTCCACAGCGCAACGAGAAATTCCAGTATAATAAAGGTTATTGTCTACACACATGCGTACAAGATACCTTATCAGGTAGCTCAAACTGACTTTATTCGGTGTAACTGTATTGTTAACTATATAAAATAAATAAATTATTCTTATCCGATAAATTTGTGCGTAGACGGTCCCTGGGATTGTTACACTAACATATGCAATCAACATCGCAATGCGGTGATGGAGGCCCCCCGCGATACCTGTAAGGTGTCACGTCCCTGGGCTCTCCTTCTCCTCAGCTGCCGGGAACAAGGCAGTAGGCTGTCCCTGGCTCCTCCTCCTCCCCCCTGCACCCGGAAGGACCCCCGGTTGCGTTGCTAGGGGAGGAGTAGTTTACATCCCGGGTCTAGGCTGCCCGGAGGAAGGTATGCCGGGGAGGAGTGGGGTCGGCATCTGCGGGAGAAGGGGCGGCGGCCGGCTATAAGAAGCCCATAGGCTTCTATAGGCAATCGCCAACCAGAGATAGTACATTTGAAAATGCGGTAAAACCCCCCAAAATGGGGGTTTTACTGCATTTTTCTCTTAGTACATCCCGCCCAAAGAGAGAGCACCCCTTTTAAATACAGCAGATAGTGCACCCCTTTTTCAGATACAGCACACAGGGTACCCCCACCAGCCACACGCCACGCCACTCAGTATGGATCACCGGCGCACGGGATCTTGGCGTTCAAAATACCGAAGGCAGGATCCCGTTGTACAAAATACCGTCAAGGACGAGTAGAGGGTATTTCCCCCTGTGCCCTACCCCCCTAACCCTAACCCAATGGTCCCGTAGCCTGAATCTAACCTCCCCCTTTAGTGCCTGAATCTAACCACCCCTCATAGGTCCCTTAACGTAACCTTAAATCTCCGCTACCTAAACCTAACCCTTCCTCCCCTGCAGCCTGACCCTAACCTCCCCCGAGGGTGCCTAACCTTAACCCTTTCTCTCCGCAGTTAGAGATGGTCATCTCCAAGTGCCACCTCCAGGATGCATTACCAGTGACGTTACCAACCCGGAAAGGGGTCTCAAGCAGGTCGCACCCAGTAAGGAGCCGTGTACAAGTCCTGGGTGTGACCGGCTTTATGTGATTTGAAAGGGTTATCAGTTGCAGATTCATTACCGGGGCAATGAAGTGAGACAGGTGGGAAAGGGGGCATTCTAGTGCCCATTGCAAGAATGCACTTTTTGCATTTGGTAAATGACCCTTACTAACTTTATAATTTTAAAACCACTAAAGCCATGGGTGTAACCAGCAGTCACTGTGCCCCACAGCTAATTTTCTTGTAAGGTGCAGGTGATGAATATCTACTCTAACCCCTCTACACACACACACACACACACACACACCTCCTGCCAGAGCCGTAACTACGTGTGTGCCAGGTGTACACCGTGCAGTCGCTCTGAGGGCGCAACGGCCAGCATTCTATGTCAGCGGCTTGTAATTAGTCAAATTGACTCATTACAAGCCGCCTGTGCTCCACGCTGGAGGAGAATAGGAGAGGAGCAGCGCCGGAGGCAGGGGAGGAGGAGGAGGGAGGGGGACTGGAGCCGCAGCAGCGCTATGTAATTGGTAGCGGCGCCGCTGCAGCTGTCCCTCTCCTTCCGCATTGGCTGGCCGGCGCTGCTGTGAATGCTGGGATGCGCTTCCCTCATCCCAGCATTCACAGCGGCGGTGGCCAGCCAATGCGGAAGGAGAGGGACAGCTGCAGCGGCACCACCACCAATTACACTATGCTGCTGCGGCTCTCGAGTCCCCCCTCCCTCCTTCTCTTTCTCCCCTGCCCGGGATCTGCCTGACTGACTGCCTGAGCCAGCGGGGAGAGATGGTAAGTAATAGTATCTATCTGTCTCTGTCTATCTATCTATCTATCTATCTATCTATCTATCTATCTATCTATCTATCTATCTATCTCTCTATCTATCTAGTCTGCCGTAATGTGTAAAAAGGGGATGCTGTCTGCCGTACTGTGTAAAAAGTAGAGATGTGCGGCTGGCACTTTTCGTGTTTTGTATTTTGGTTTTGGTTATAATTCCACTTTCGTGTTTTGGTTTTGGCTTGGTTTTGCAAAAACCACCCTTTCGGGTTTTGGTTTTGGATCTGGATGATTTTTAAAAAAAACATAAAAACAGCTAAAATCACAGAATTTGGGGGTCATTTTGATCCTACGGTATTATTAGCCTCAATAACAATCATTTCCACTAATTTCCAGTCTATTCTGAACACCTCACACCTCACAATATTGTTTTTAGGCCAAAAGGTTGCACCAAGGTTGCTGGATAACTAAGCTAAGCGACACAAGTGGACAACACAAACACCTGGCCCATCTAGGCGTGGCACTGCTGTAACAGACAGGAGGGCAGATATTTAAAAAAAAAGGCCCCAAACAGCACATCATGCAAAGAAGAAAAATAATTGCAATGAGGTAGTTGTATGACTAAAGGTGGGTACACACTAGTAGATATATCTGCAGATCAACTGATCTGCAGATATATCTATGGACAGATCGGGCAGTGTGCTGTGCATTATTACACACTGCCCGATCCGTCGGGGACTGACGTCATGAACTGGGCGGGCGTGTACACACACCCGCTCAGTTCAGCTGTCAATCACCGCCAGCCGCCGCAGCATCTGTACGGGCGGTCGGCCGCCCCGTACACAGACAGCGATGCGCCAATATATCGGTAGATATATTGGCCGTCGGCTGTGCTGCGCGGCCGACGCGATACGTCTGTGAACGACAGAGTTCACAGACGTATCGGCCGTAAACACTGGCCGACGGTCCCGCGATATATCGGCCGTTCAAGAGAACGGCCGATATATCGACCAGTGTGTACGGGCCTTAAGCCAAGTGACACAAACAATTGGCCCATCTAGGCGTGGTACTGCAGTGGCAGACAGGAGGGCAGATATAAAAAAAGGGCGCCAAACAGCACATGATGCAAAGACGAAACAAAATCACGGGAATTAAATGTCAAAATCTCGCAATCTCCTGCCTAGTAAAGTGGAATCTAGATGGGATTTGATACCGGGGACACAATACCTCCATCAATTGTCTAAATCCCACTGCACTAATGGCGGATACCGGACGCATGTCTAATACCAACATAAGTGTCAAGGCCTCAGTTATGAGGGCTTCCATCGTCATGTGAAGCTGAACCACTAGTTATGAACATAGGCCAGGGCCTCAGCCGTTCCTTTCCACTCCGTGTCGTAAATGGCTTATTGGCAAGTATACGTTTCTCCTCAGACCATTTAAATTTCTTTATTTGGGTCTTTTTACTGAACTTTGGCTTTTTAGATTTTACATGCCGTCTACTATCACATTGGGCAGACGACGTTGATGGCATTTCATCATCTATGTCATGGCTAGTGGCAGCAGCATTAGCACTAGGAGGAAGTGGTTCTTGATCTTTCCATATTTTATCCTCCAAATTTTTGTTCTCCATTATGTTTCTCGAGTTATATAACACAATGGGTTCACTACGATATGCCGGCGGTCGGGCTCCCGGCGACCAGCATACCGGCACCGGGAGCCCGACCGCCTGCTTACCGACAGTGTGGCGAGCGCAAATGAGCCCCTTGCGGGCTCGCTGCGCTCGCCACGCTACGGGCACGGTGGCGACGCTATTTTACTCTCCCTCCAGGGGGTCGTGGACCCCCACGAGGGAGAATAAGTGTCGGTATGCCGGCTGCCGGGATGCCGGTATACTGTGCGCCGGGATCCCGTCAGTCGGCATACTGAAGACCACCCAACACGATATACGGCACAGAAATGACTGATGGCAGATGGCCAGGACACTACCACTGGTCTGATGCAGCACAACACAGCAACACTGTGAGGGACTTGTTATTATTATTATTATTATTATACGGCAGCAGTGGACATACAGCAGCAGCGTATACCACTGTGACACATACAGTAGTACACTGTTACACATATGCCGCACATTATTAATGCTCTTATACACATAATGACACACATAGTGCCCCTTACTTACACATATGTTGCACATTATTAATGCATTTTTACATGACACACATAATGCTCCTTACACATATTCCAAACACTACTGCACAACAAACCCACTCACATGCACACAGCAATCACACTGTCACTAACACTGTGACCTCTGCCTCTGCTTGGATACAGATGTGTACTCATAAATCTTGCCTCAATGCTAACGTCTGGCACCTTTTTGTTATGAAAATGCATCTTATTTGCATTGCTATGTGGCTAGGATGCACAAGCAGCTTCTGCTGATTAAACTGATATGTAGCATGCCTATTTACTGTGTGAGACTGTGGCTGTATCTGCATATGAAATGCTACACACAGACTATAGGCATGCTGCATATCATTTTAATCAGCAGAAGCTGCTGATGCCCCTAGGGATATCAAATGCCCTAGGCAATTGCCTAGTTTGCCTATGCCTATGACCGGCTCTGACTGTAAGGGACTTATTATACAGCAGCACTGGACATATGGCAGCAGAGGACACCACCACTGTGAATGGTCACTGGACTGACTGATGCACAGGACACTAGCACTGGTCTGATGCAGGACAACACAGATAATTATACAGCAGCACTGGGCATATGGCAGCAGATGACACCACCACTGTGAATGGTCACTTGACTGACTGATGCCCAGGACACTACCACTGGTCTGATGCAGGACAACACAGCAACACTGTAAGGGACTTATTATACAGCAGCACTGGACATATGGCAGCAAAGGACACCACCACTGTGACTGATGCAGCACAATACACCACCACTGAACTGATGCGGGTGTAGCATGTCTGACCGGCGGTCAGGAGACCGCCGGTCAGTATACCGACGCCGGGATTCCGGCAGCATACCGACGCCGGGATCCCGGCGGGGAGAGGTGAGTGCAGCAAGCCCCTTGCGGGCTTGCCATGCTGCGGGCTCGGTGGCGACCGCTCTATGGGTGTCGTAGACACCCACGAGTGGAAATAAGCCCTGTTGGTCGGCATGCCGACCATCGGGATAGTGGGGGGGCGGGATGTCGGTGGAGGTCATGTGACCGTTGGCCTCCCGACCGCCGGTCACATGAATACCACCCAACTGATGCAGCACAACACAGCACCACTGGACAGCACTGGACATATGCACTGGACATATGGCAGCAGAGGACACAAGCACTGTGACTGGACAGATTCAGCCAAGCCACGGACACTGAGGACACTGAGAGAACGGAGACACGTCCTCTCTGTAGACTCTCCAATGCCGGAGTAAAAATGGCGGGGACGCGCGGCTCCTTATATGGAATCCAAATCCAGCGAGAATCCGTCAGCGGGATGATGACGTTTTGTCTCGTTCTGGTTTGCGACTCAGGCGGGAAAACCCAAGCCTGGCTCGGAACCGGACTCGAATGGTGAAGTTCGGTACGTTTTGGTTCTCTGAGAACCGAACCCGCTCATCTCTAGTAAAAAGGGGACACTGTCTGCCGTAATGTGTAAAAAGGGGGACGCTGTCTGCCGTAATGTGTAAAAAGGGGGATGCTGTCCGCTGTAATGTGTAAAAAGGGGGACGCTGTCTGCCGTAATGTGTAAAAAGTGGGACGCTGTCTGCCGTAATGTGTAAAAAGGGGGACTGGCTGCCGTAATGTGTAAAAAGGGCAGGGCCTAAACTAGGATTTTCGGCACCCGGGGCAAGGCTGCAATTTGGCGCTCCAATCCTTCCCCCCAACGCACCACACACACACACACACACACACACACACACACACACACACACACACACACACTATCACACGAAATTACCATATATTTAGAAAAAAGTGGATACTATTAGACTATATTGCCCCCCTGTGTGCCCCAAATGCCCTAAACATCTGTCATATGGCACACAGCAGCGTGTTCCCCACATGTCCACTGTGTGCCCCAGATGTGCTTAACTTCTGTCACATGGTCTGCCCAACAGCGTCTTCCACTACATGCTCCCTGTTTGTCCCCATACATTGCACAACGTAACTGCACTGCATCATTACACTACATCACTACACTACATTCCCCTGTACGCTGCACTACATCACTAAACACACCATATGCCACACTGCACTACATCACTACACTACATACCCCTATATACTGCACTACATTACTACACTATAACCCCCTATACGCTGCACTACATTACTACACTACATGTTCCTATACACTGCACTACATACCCTATATACTACACTACATAACTACTCTACAGCCCCCATTCCCCACAATAACATTACAACATCTTACTGACTCCACATAAGCTTACCTTTAGTAAGGTGTGTCTTTCATTCTTAGCTTCTCTGTGCTACTATGGAAATCCATAGTTTAAATTAGGGCAGAATGGAGTGGGCTCGGTGGATGAAGGGGGGCGGGCCGCCTGGTTCACAGCAGCAGCAGCAGCAGCACACGGGTGGCTGGTCCTGGAGCAGGGACCAGCCACCATATACAAAAGGTCACTTGCAGAGGAGGCAGGGCGCAGCAGAGATTGCATGACACTGACACTCTGCTGGCCGCCTCCTCTTCTCTGGCCGGGCCGCCTGAGAGCTGGGACATCGCAGTGTGCCTGAGCCTTGCTAGGACTGGTGGTGAGTGACAGACACGGCTGTGAGAGGCAGACTCGGGAGGCGTGGCTTCACTAGTGCTCCAAGGAGAAGCCGGCGTCTGTGTCACAGCTCCACCGCGGGTCCGCCTCTCAGAGCCGTGAGCTCCAAGTTATGTATACCGCTGCTGCTGCTGCCGGGTCTGCCACCTGTTCTCTTGCTCTCTCTGCGCCCCCCAGAATCCTGCGCCCAGGTCACGTGCCTCCCCTAGCCCGCCCACCCTAGTTACGGCCATGAAAAGGGGTACTGTCTGCCATAATGTGTAAAAGGGGCTCTACCTTTTGTAGTGGCGCTACTGTGTGGTGTAATTTGAATAATGGAGGCTACTGTGCACCGTAGTATGAATTGGTATTATTTTTGTAGCCACATCCCTTCCCCATGAAGCCACGCCCCTATATTTTTTGCGCGCGACTACGGCGCGCACTGCCGCTATTTTACATAAGGAGGGGGGCACCAATGCTGTTTCTTGCACACAGCGCTAAAATGCCTACTTACTGCACTGCCTCCTGCTACCCACATGCAGAGCCGGCCTTAGGCATAGGCAAACTAGGCAAATGCCTAGGGCATTTGGTATGCTTAGGGGCACCAGCGGCTTCTGCTGATTAAAATGATATGTAGCATGCCTATATTCTGTGTGTGACTGTGGCTGTATCTGCATACGAAACGCTACGTTGCAGTGTATTCCTGGAAATCACTGGAATGTAGCATTTCGTAATTGCAGATACAGCCTAGAGATGAGCGCCGGAAATTTTTCGGGTTTTGTGTTTTGGTTTTGGGTTCGGTTCCGCGGCCGTGTTTTGGGTTCGACCGCGTTTTGGCAAAACCTAACCGAATTTTTTTTGTCGGATTCGGGTGTGTTTTGGATACGGGTGTTTTTTTCCAAAAAACCTAAAAAACAGCTTAAATCATAGAATTTGGGGGTCATTTTGATCCCAAAGTATTATTAACCTCAAAAACCATCATTTCCACTCATTTTCAGTCTATTCTGAATACCTCACACCTCACAATATTATTTTTAGTCCTAAAATTTGCACCGAGGTCGCTGGATGACTAAGCTAAGCGACCCTAGTGGCCGACACAAACACCTGGCCCATCTAGGAGTGGCACTGCAGTGTCACGCAGGATGTCCCTTCCAAAAAACCCTCCCCAAACAGCACATGACGCAAAGAAAAAAAGAGGCGCAATGAGGTAGCTGTGTGAGTAAGATAAGCGACCCTAGTGGCCGACACAAACACCGGGCCCATCTAGGAGTGGCACTGCAGTGTCACGCAGGATGTCCCTTCCAAAAAACCCTCCCCAAACAGCACATGACGCAAAGAAAAAAAGAGGCGCAATGAGGTAGCTGTGTGAGTAAGATAAGCGACCCTAGTGGCCGACACAAAAACCGGGCCCATCTAGGAGTGGCACTGCAGTGTCACGCAGGATGTCCCTTCCAAAAAACCCTCCCCAAACAGCACATGACGCAAAGAAAAAAAGAGGCGCAATGAGGTAGCTGTGTGAGTAAGATAAGCGACCCTAGTGGCCGACACAAACACCGGGCCCATCTAGGAGTGGCACTGCAGTGTCACGCAGGATGTCCCTTCCAAAAAACCCTCCCCAAACAGCACATGACGCAAAGAAAAAAAGAGGCGCAATGAGGTAGCTGTGTGAGTAAGATAAGCGACCCTAGTGGCCGACACAAACACCGGGCCCATCTAGGAGTGGCACTGCAGTGTCACGCAGGATGGCCCTTCCAAAAAACCCTCCCCAAACAGCACATGACGCAAAGAAAAAAAGAGGCGCAATGAGGTAGCTGTGTGAGTAAGATAAGCGACCCTAGTGGCCGACACAAACACCGGGCCCATCTAGGAGTGGCACTGCAGTGTCACGCAGGATGGCCCTTCCAAAAAACCCTCCCCAAACAGCACATGACGCAAAGAAAAAAAGAGGCGCAATGAGGTAGCTGTGTGAGTAAGATAAGCGACCCTAGTGGCCGACACAAACACCGGGCCCATCTAGGAGTGTCACTGCAGTGTCACGCAGGATGTCCCTTCCAAAAAACCCTCCTCAAACAGCACATGACGCAAAGAAAAAAAGAGGCGCAATGAGGTAGCTGTGTGAGTAAGATAAGCGACCCTAGTGGCCGACACAAACACCGGGCCCATCTAGGAGTGGCACTGCAGTGTCACGCAGGATGGCCCTTCCAAAAAACCCTCCCCAAACAGCACATGACGCAAAGAAAAAAAGAGGCGCAATGAGGTAGCTGTGTGAGTAAGATAAGCGACCCTAGTGGCCGACACAAACACCGGGCCCATCTAGGAGTGGCACTGCAGTGTCACGCAGGATGGCCCTTCCAAAAAACCCTCCCCAAACAGCACATGACGCAAAGAAAAAAAGAGGCGCAATGAGGTAGCTGTGTGAGTAAGATAAGCGACCCTAGTGGCCGACACAAACACCGGGCCCATCTAGGAGTGGCACTGCAGTGTCACGCAGGATGGCCCTTCCAAAAAACCCTCCCCAAACAGCACATGACGCAAAGAAAAAAAGAGGCGCAATGAGGTAGCTGTGTGAGTAAGATAAGCGACCCTAGTGGCCGACACAAACACCGTGCCCATCTAGGAGTGGCACTGCAGTGTCACGCAGGATGGCCCTTCCAAAAAACCCTCCCCAAACAGCACATGACGCAAAGAAAAAAAGAGGCGCAATGAGGTAGCTGTGTGAGTAAGATAAGCGACCCTAGTGGCCGACACAAACACCGTGCCCATCTAGGAGTGGCACTGCAGTGTCACGCAGGATGGCCCTTCCAAAAAACCCTCCCCAAACAGCACATGACGCAAAGAAAAAAAGAGGCGCAATGAGGTAGCTGTGTGAGTAAGATAAGCGACCCTAGTGGCCGACACAAACACCGGGCCCATCTAGGAGTGGCACTGCAGTGTCACGCAGGATGGCCCTTCCAAAAAACATTCCACAAACAGCACATGACGCAAAGAAAAATTAAAGAAAAAAGAGGTGCAAGATGGAATTGTCCTTGGGCCCTCCCACCCACCCTTATGTTGTATAAACAGGACATGCACACTTTAACCAACCCATCATTTCAGTGACAGGGTCTGCCACACGACTGTGACTGAAATGACGGGTTGGTTTGGACCCCCACCAAAAAAGAAGCAATTAATCTCTCCTTGCACAAACTGGCTCTACAGAGGCAAGATGTCCACCTCATCATCATCCTCCGATATATCACCGTGTACATCCCCCTCCTCACAGATTATCAATTCGTCCCCACTGGAATCCACCATCTCAGCTCCCTGTGTACTTTGTGGAGGCAATTGCTGCTGGTCAATGTCTCCACGGAGGAATTGATTATAATTCATTTTAATGAACATCATCTTCTCCACATTTTCTGGATGTAATCTCGTACGCCGATTGCTGACAAGGTGAGCGGCGGCACTAAACACTCTTTCGGAGTACACACTTGTGGGAGGGCAACTTAGGTAGAATAAAGCCAGTTTGTGCAAGGGCCTCCAAATTCCCTCTTTTTCCTGCCAGTATAAGTACGGACTGTGTGACGTGCCTACTTGGATGCGGTCACTCATATAATCCTCCACCATTCTTTCAATGGTGAGAGAATCATATGCAGTGACAGTAGACGACATGTCCGTAATCGTTGTCAGGTCCTTCAGTCCGGACCAGATGTCAGCATCAGCAGTCGCTCCAGACTGCCCTGCATCACCGCCAGCGGGTGGGCTCGGAATTCTGAGCCTTTTCCTCGCACCCCCAGTTGCGGGAGAATGTGAAGGAGGAGATGTTGACAGGTCGCGTTCCGCTTGACTTGACAATTTTCTCACCAGCAGGTCTTTCAACCCCAGCAGACTTGTGTCTGCCGGAAAGAGAGATCCAAGGTAGGCTTTAAATCTAGGATCGAGCACGGTGGCCAAAATGTAGTGCTCTGATTTCAACAGATTGACCACCCGTGAATCCTTGTTAAGCGAATTAAGGGCTCCATCCACAAGTCCCACATGCCTAGCGGAATCGCTCCGTGTTAGCTCCTCCTTCAATGTCTCCAGCTTCTTCTGCAAAAGCCTGATGAGGGGAATGACCTGACTCAGGCTGGCAGTGTCTGAACTGACTTCACGTGTGGCAAGTTCAAAGGGCATCAGAACCTTGCACAACGTTGAAATCATTCTCCACTGCGCTTGAGACAGGTGCATTCCACCTCCTATATCGTGCTCAATTGTATAGGCTTGAATGGCCTTTTGCTGCTCCTCCAACCTCTGAAGTATATAGAGGGTTGAATTCCACCTCGTTACCACTTCTTGCTTCAGATGATGGCAGGGCAGGTTCAGTAGTTTTTGGTGGTGCTCCAGTCTTCTGTACGCCGAAAGTGTCCCGCAATTCTTCTGGCCACCGACAGCATCTCTTGCACGCCCCTGTCGTTTTTTTAAAAATTCTGCACCACCAAATTCAAGGTATGTGCAAAACATGGGACGTGCTGGAATTTGCCCATATTTAATGCACACACAATATTGCTGGCGTTGTCCGATGCCACAAATCCACAGGAGAGTCCAATTGGGGTAAGCCATTCCGCGATGATCTTCCTCAGTTGCCGTAAGAGGTTTTCAGCTGTGTGCGTATTCTGGAAACCGGTGATACAAAGCGTAGCCTGCCTAGGAAAGAGTTGGCGTTTGCGAGATGCTGCTACTGGTGCCGCCGCTGCTGTTCTTGCGGCGGGAGTCCATACATCTACCCAGTGGGCTGTCACAGTCATATAGTCCTGACCCTGCCCTGCTCCACTTGTCCACATGTCCGTGGTTAAGTGGACATTGGGTACAACTGCATTTTTTAGGACACTGGTGAGTCTTTTTCTGACGTCCGTGTACATTCTCGGTATCGCCTGCCTAGAGAAGTGGAACCTAGATGGTATTTGGTAACGGGGGCACACTGCCTCAATAAATTTTCTAGTTCCCTGTGAACTAACGGCGGATACCGGACGCACGTCTAACACCAACATAGTTGTCAAGGCCTCAGTTATCCGCTTTGCAGCAGGATGACTGCTGTGATATTTCATCTTCCTCGCAAAGGACTGTTGGACAGTCAATTGCTTACTGGAAGTAGTACAAGTGGGCTTACGACTTCCCCTCTGGGATGACGATCGACTCCCAGCAGCAACAACAGCAGCGCCAGCAGCAGTAGGCATTACACTCAAGGATGCATCGGAAGGAATCCCAGGCAGGAGAGGACTCGTCAGAATTGCCAGTGACATGGCCTGCAGGACTATTGGCATTCCTGGGTAAGGAGGAAATTGACACTGAGGGAGTTGGTGGGGTGGTTTGCGTGAGCTTGGTTACAAGAGGAAGGGATTTACTGGTCAGTGGACTGCTTCCGCTGTCACCCAAAGTTTTTGAACTTGTCACTGACTTATTATGAATGCGCTGCAGGGGACGTATAAGGGAGGATGTTCCGAGGTGGTTAACGTCCTTACCCCTACTTATTACAGCTTGACAAAGGCAACACACAGCTTGACAAATGTTGTCCGCATTTCTGTTGAAATACTTCCACACCGAAGAGCTGATTTTTTTTGTATTTTGACCAGGCATGTCAATGGCCCTATTCCTCCCACGGACAACAGGTGTCTCCCCGGGTGCCTGACTTAAACAAACCACCTCACCATCAGAATCCTCCTGGTCAATTTCCTCCCCAGCGCCAGCAACACCCATATCCTCCTCATCCTGGTGTACTTCAACACTGACATCTTCAATCTGACTATCAGGAACTGGACTGCGGGTGCTCCTTCCAGCACTTGCAGGGGGCGTGCAAATGGTGGAAGGCGCATGCTCTTCACGTCCAGTGTTGGGAAGGTCAGGCATCGCAACCGACACAATTGGACTCTCCTTGTGGATTTGGGATTTCGAAGAATGCACAGTTCTTTGCGGTGCTTTTGCCAGCTTGAGTCTTTTCAGTTTTCTAGCGAGAGGCTGAGTGCTTCCATCCTCATGTGAAGCTGAACCACTAGCCATGAACATAGGCCAGGGCCTCAGCCGTTTCTTGCCACTCCGTGTGGTAAATGGCATATTGGCAAGTTTACGCTTCTCCTCCGACAATTTTATTTTAGGTTTTGGAGTCCTTTTTTTACTGATATTTGGTGTTTTGGATTTGACATGCTCTGTACTATGACATTGGGCATCGGCCTTGGCAGACGACGTTGCTGGCATTTCATCGTCGTCTCGGCCATGACTAGTGGCAGCAGCTTCAGCACGAGGTGGAAGTGGATCTTGATCTTTCCCTAATTTTGGAACCTCAACATTTTTGTTCTCCATATTTTAATAGGCACAACTAAAAGGCACCTCAGGTAAACAATGGAGATGGATGGATACTAGTATACTTATGGATGGACTGCCGAGTGCCGACACAGAGGTAGCTACAGCCGTGGACTACCGTACTGTACTGTGTCTGCTGCTAATATAGACTGGATGATAATGAGATGTAGTATGTATAAAGAAGAAGAAAAAAAAACCACGGGTAGGTGGTATACAATTATGGATGGACTGCCGAGTGCCGACACAGAGGTAGCTACAGCCGTGGACTACCGTACTGTGTCTGCTGCTAATATAGACTGGTTGATAATGAGATGTAGTATGTATAAAGAAGAAAGAAAAAAAAAACCACGGGTAGGTGGTATACAATTATGGATGGACTGCCGAGTGCCGACACAGAGGTAGCTACAGCCGTGGACTACCGTACTGTGTCTGCTGCTAATATAGACTGGATGATAATGAGATGTAGTATGTATAAAGAAGAAAGAAAAAAAAAACCACGGGTAGGTGGTATACAATTATGGATGGACTGCCGAGTGCCGACACAGAGGTAGCTACAGCCGTGGACTATCGTACTGTACTGTGTCTGCTGCTAATATAGACTGGATGATAATGAGATGTAGTATGTATAAAGAAGAAAGAAAAAAAAAACCACGGGTAGGTGGTATACAATTATGGATGGACTGCAGAGTGCCGACACAGAGGTAGCTACAGCCATGGACTACCGTACTGTACTGTGTCTGCTGCTAATATAGACTGGATGATAATGAGATGTAGTATGTATAAAGAAGAAAGAAAAAAAAAACCACGGGTAGGTGGTATACAATTATGGATGGACTGCCGAGTGCCGACACAGAGGTAGCTACAGCCGTGGACTACCGTACTGTGTCTGCTGCTAATATAGACTGGTTGATAATGAGATGTAGTATGTATAAAGAAGAAAGAAAAAAAAAACCACGGGTAGGTGGTATACAATTATGGATGGACTGCTGAGTGCCGACACAGAGGTAGCTACAGCCGTGGACTACCGTACTGTGTCTGCTGCTAATATAGACTGGATGATAATGAGATATAGTATGTAATGTATAAAGAAGAAAGAAAAAAAAACACGGGTAGGTGGTATACAATTATGGATGGACTGCCGAGTGCCGACACAGAGGTAGCTACAGCCGTGGACTACCGTACTGTACTGTGTCTGCTGCTAATATAGACTGGATGATAATGAGATGTAGTATGTATAAAGAAGAAAGAAAAAAAAAACCACGGACTGCCGAGTGCCGACACAGAGGTAGCTACAGCCGTGGACTACCGTACTGTACTGTGTCTGCTGCTAATATAGACTGGATGATAATGAGATGTAGTATGTATAAAGAAGAAAGAAAAAAAAAACACGGGTAGGTGGTATACAATTATGGATGGACTGCCGAGTGCCGACACAGAGGTAGCTACAGCCGTGGACTACCGTACTGTGTCTGCTGCTAATATAGACTGGATGATAATGAGATGTAGTATGTATAAAGAAGAAAGAAAAAAAAAAACCACGGGTAGGTGGTATACAATTATGGATGGACTGCCGAGTGCCGACACAGAGGTAGCTACAGCCATGGACTACCGTACTGTACTGTGTCTGCTGCTAATATAGGGGGTAATTCTGAGTTGATCGCAGCAGCAAGTTTTTTAGCAATTGGGCAAAACCATGTGCACTGCAGGGGGGGCAGATGTAACATGTGCAGGGAGAGATAGATTTAGGTGGGTTATTTTGTTTCTGTGCAGGGTAAATACTGGCTGCTTTATTTTTACAGTGCAATTTAGATTGCAGATTGAACACACCACCCCCAAATCTAACTCTCTCTGCACATGTTACATCGCCCCACCTGCAGTGTACATGGTTTTGCCCAACTGCTAAAAAAAATCCTGCTGCGATCAACTTGGAATTACCCCCATAGACTGGATGATAATGAGATGTAGTATGTATAAAGAAGAAAGAAAAAAAAAACCACGGGTAGGTGGTATACAATTATGGATGGACTGCCGAGTGCCGACACAGAGGTAGCTACAGCCGTGAACTACCGTACTGTGTCTGCTGCTAGTATAGACTGGATGATAAATAATGATATAAAAAATATATATATATATCACTACTGCAGCCGGACAGGTATATATTATATAATGACGGACCTGCTGGACACTGTCTGTCAGCAGAATGAGTTTTTTAATTTTTATAGAATAAAAAAACACCACACAAGTCACACGACGAGTGTACTTTTTCAGGCAGACAATCACAATATACTATACTGGTGGTCAGTGTGGTCAGGTCACTGGTCACAGTGGTCAGTGGTCAGTCACACTGGCAGTGGCACTCTGGCAGCAAAAGTGTGCACTGTTTAATATGTACTCCTGGCTCCTGCTATAACCTATAACTGCTCCCCAGTCTCCCCCACAATTAAGCTGTGTGAGCACAGTCAGATATTATACATAGATGATGCAGCACACTGGGCTGAGCACAGATATGGTATGTGAGTGTGACTGAGTCACTGTGTATCGTTTTTTTCAGGCAGAGAACAAGAACAGAACGGATTATTAAATAATAATAAATTATAAAACTGCACTGGTGGTCAGGTCACTGGTCATCAGTCACTAGTATAACTCCTCCTAAGCTCCAGTAAGTAAATGAAGTGTCTCACTCTCACTCTCCTATCTATTTTAATTTCTAAACGGAGAGGACGCCAGCCACGTCCTCTCCCTATCAATCTCAATGCACGTGTGAAAATGGCCGCGACGCGCGGCTCCTTATATAGAATCCGAGTCTCGCGATAGAATCCGAGCCTCGCGAGAATCCGACAGCGTGATGATGACGTTCGGGCGCGCTCGGGTTAACCGAGCAAGGCGGGAAGATCCGAGTCGCTCGGACCCGTGTAAAAAAACATGAAGTTCGGGCGGGTTCGGATTCAGAGAAACCGAACCCGCTCATCTCTAATACAGCCACAGTCGCACGCAGAATATAGGCATGCTGCATATCATTTTAATCAACAGAAGCTGCTTGTGCATCCCAGCCACATAGTAATGCAAATAATATGATGCATTTTTATAAACAAAAGGCACCCGACGTTAGCAGAGCTGCCAGCTGACTCATGCCAGGCATCTCCTGCAGAACTAGCGGCGGTGCTAGGGGGCACCAGCCAAAATATTGCCATGGGCATCATATTGGTTAGGGCCGGCTCTGCGCCACACGTTTGGAAAAGTAATGTGGGAACCTTTAGAGCAGCAAATTGTCCTGCACTGGCCCCATCACTGTATGGTCTTCCACAGGGGGCAGATATACCACTGATAAAAGCCAGTTCTCTAGAGAGTACTACACTCCAGGTGTTTGTTGTTTCTGGTTTAACATCCCCAGTGTTATATGTCCTTGTGTTTTAATTTCATACTAGTTACCAGCCCGTCAAAATGACGGAACAACATAACAGTAATGGCAGCGCTGGCGGCTGTGCTCGCCTGAAATGAGTAACACTCAAATTGCTCTGTCGGGAGCCATCTAGTTGCCGCCAGCGCGTAAAACACTTGACTATCCCCCATAGAGGTGAGGAGCAGCGTTAAGTCTTTTATTATATACTGCAGGATGAAGGTGTAAGGACATATTTTACATTACTAACAAACTCAGGCTGTCCCCAGCCTCTCTGTATAATTATGACATTAATAATAACTTCCAACCGGCTGAGTGGCAATCCTATCACTGGACCCAAAAACTTTAGGAAATCATTGGCATGTATTCTATTCTGTACATAACACTACTACTGTACTGTATATTGTAGCACAAAGAGCCAGCCACTAGATGGCGCTGCTTCCTATAAGTAATAAAGAAAGCTTCCCCTATTATATTACAAGTAGTAAGAAAAAGGGAATCTCTACTGTACTGTACCTAGAATCTGCACAATGCCCTGTTTATCTGTAGAAAGAACTGCGTCTGCTCTGTACATATATTTATGACCTATAGGTTAAGAATGTCTGCTCAACAGCTTAGAAGCTCAGGATTTCATTGGATTTTGTTTGCTCTTTGAAGGCTGAGTAATCATGTTTGCTAGGTCTTCATACTTCCTCTTCTAGGCAGCTAACAATTGGGCTCTAGTACTGACACTTATTTTATTCATTCATTTTTATTGATTTTTGACAAAAGAGATGGGATGCAGAAAAAAAGGGAGAGGTGGTCAAGGACATAACTAGAGCTTTCAGGGCTCCATAGAGACAATTGAAAGTGATCTTCAGGATTTCAAAGGCCCCTCAAGTTTTAAGCAGCCAACCACCTTATTTTCTACCATTGCTGTGCCTAATCTGTACTTAACTTTCTGTTCAGACAGACCACTTATGTTCCCTCCCTTCTGAGCAGAATTAGGGGTCCATTCATCAAGCAGCGATTACACCGTTAGCAGGCATTTTCATCTGAAAAAGGGGTTTACATGACTTCAGGCTATTTCCTAACAGGGATGCCATATATAATTGCTGAATTATCCTGCAGTTCCTTCAATTTGTTTTAGTACAGCAGCATCCCCATAGCCTGGTATAGGGGCTGTGATATCTGTTGTGCAATTTATTAAACTGTGATAAACTCTGTTTATTGTAAATTCTGATAAAAGCATAGAATTATCTCACACTTATGTACACTTACTGCGCGATTCAGTGACCAAAGTGTTATTAAAATGTACAGTACTGCACCCTCAGGCACAGTATAGCGAAAATTACACGTTTATACTGGGCATACATGTCCTCTCCAAGCCACACGTGCAGTTTGGTAACAGGAAATGTTTTTCGGGGCATGTCTTGTGTGCGCCTTCATTTCATTTAGGTTATCTAATTCTGACAAGCCTTCCACCTGAGCATTATGCTTTCAGCAAATGCGGAATAGGATATCGCAGAGAGGACGGATTTTCATAGTAAAGTAAAATTGCAGCTGTACTTTGCTGTATCGCTGCGGTGTGAAAGTAGCACAGGTTACAAGGGGCCCTCAACCTCCTAGTCCTGTAGTAGTTGTTACTGAGGAGAGCGTCCTGCACTGTCTCCTCGTTCCTACTGTTGGTGCTGTAGGGTCTCCACAGTAACGCAGGTGCGCTGATGCCATGTATGGGATCTCTGACCGTGGGTCAGATGTACTGAGCCTTAAAAAATTGTGGAGAATGAAAAAGTACCAGCCAATCAGCTCCTAACTGCCATGTCACAGGCCCTGTTTTTAAAAACGACAGGAGCTGGATGGCTGGTACTTTATCACTCTCCACTTTATAACTTTTTAAGGCTTAGTACATCTGACCCATATACGCTACTGCCCATGTGTGCTTTTACCATGTGTCTTACTTCTCCATCCTCAATAGAACTAGGGCATGCCCCTAAGTGTCTCCTGAGACACTGTGCCATAGACACACTGCAGTGAACAGTTTGGATGCTTCATCAAGAACTATTTAAACTAACAAAGGGGGGCAGTGAACCAAACAGGAATAAAGAAATCTGCTCCCCCAACACAGAGGTATTGTTTCTGCAGGCAAAGGGAATAGGAAGCATATCCACAGCAACAGAAGATAATTCAGATCAAAACCAAATAAAAATAGGCAGAGAGAAGAACATAGCTAGGAACAGAAAAAGCACAAACAAAACTCTAAAAGCTCTGTGCGCAAATGCTAGGAGCTTAGGAAATAAAATCCCAGAACTAACTGCAATAATGACAAGGGATGAGCTAGACATTGTGGCAACTACAGAGTCATGGTACAATGAAAATCATGACTGGGACATAGCTATACCGGGATATACTTTATTTAGGAAGGACAGAATTGGAAAAATCGGAGGAGGGGTAGCAATGTATGTAAAAAATACCATAAATACTACATTAATACAAAGTATTGAAGTAAAAAACTGAGGCCCTTTGGGTGACCATAGAAACAGGGGAAAAGTTGATTATTCGTATTGGCGTGATATACAGGCCACCAGGTCAGGAAGAGGAACTCAACAAGAACCTATTGCAGGACATAACTAAAATGGCATTAAAAGGAGAGGTAATAATCATGGGAGACTTTACTCTTCCTGATGTAAATAGGGAGGTGTCTGTTGCTAGTTCCACTAGAAGTAGGAACATTCTAAATTCCCTTCAGGGAGCATCCCTCCACCAATTGGTGAGGGAGCCCACTCGGAAAGACGCAATATTAAACTTAATACTTACAAATGGAGACAGATTATCGGACGTAAAAGTGGGTGAAAACCTGGGATCCAGTGATCATCAAGCATTATGGTTCAGCATTAAGACAGAGACTGACTCGTCCCATACAAAAACAAAGGTGTTGGATTTTAGGAAGGCTGATTTTGTAGGGATGGGAAAATGTGTAAGCAATTCTTTGGCAGAGTGGAGGAACTTGGAAGCAGTGCAGGAGAGGTGGGAAACATTAAAATGTGCAATATTGAAGGCAACAGACCTTTGTATCAAAACTGTTAGGAAAAATACAAGGAAAAGGAAGCCAGTGTGGTTTGCAAAAGAAGTAGCAAATATTGTGAGAGCAAAAAAGATGGCTTTTAGGAAATATAAGCAGACACAAAATAATGAAGACAAAGAGATATATCTTGTTAGACAGAAGGAGACTAAGAAGGTGATCAGATGTGCAAAGGCACAAGCTGAGGAGAAAATGGCCCAGTCAGTGGGTAAAGGAGGCAAAACTTTTTTTAGGTATATAAGCGAAAGGAGATAAACAAAAGGCGGAATTATAAAACTAAAGACGGACACTGGGAGTTTTGTTGAAGGAGACAATTTAATAGCAGTTCATCTTAATGATTATTTTTGCTCAGTATTTACTACTGAAAGAGAGGGGAAGGGGCCACAGTTAAGTTGCAGGGATATTCAGGAAAATGAAACAAGTACATTTACAGAGGAGAAGGTCCTAACAGAACTCTCAAAGCTGAAAGTGGACAAATCTATGGGGCCGGATGGGATACGTCCAAGGATACTAAAAGAACTTAAAGAGGTGCTGGTAGCACCATTGACAGAATTATTCAACCAGTCATTAGCTACAGGAGTAATTCCAGAGGACAAGAAAAGAGCGAACGTAGTCCCACTGCACAAAAGTGGAAGCAAGGAAGAGGCAAACAACTACAGACCAGTGAGTCTTACATCAGTAGTAGGGAAATTGATGGAAACACTCTTAAAAGAAAGAGTTGTAGATTATCTCAAATCCGGCAATTTACAGGATCCCAAACAGCATGGATTCACTGGGGGGAGATCATGTCAAACAAATCTTATTGACTTTTTTGATTGTGTAACTAAAGTGATGGATAAAGGTGGAGCCATGGATATAGCTTATCTAGACTTTAGTAAGGCTTTTGACACTGTTCCACATCGCAGACTGCTAAATAAACTTGAAAGTTTGGGATTGGATATTAGGATTATTGAATGGATACGATCTTGCTTGAAGGATAGAAAACAGAGAGTTGTGGTAAATGGAGTGCATTCACAGGAGGGAAATGTTACCAGTGGAGTACCCCAGGGATCTGTACTTGGACCAGTGCTTTTTAATATCTTTATTGGTGACATTGCAAATGGCATTAAAGGGAAAGCATGCCTTTTTGTAGATGACACAAAGGTATGCAACAGGGTAGACACACCAGGTGGGGTAAAACAAATGATTTAGGATCTAGGTAGACTGGAGGAATGGTCAAGAGTCTGGCAATTACAGTTTAATGCCAAAAAATGCAAAATCATGCACTTGGGTCTCAAAAATCCTAAAGCTAAATATAGTATTAATGGCACTATACTGGAAACTACTGAGGAGGAAAGGGATCTAGGAGTCACTATTTCAGATGACTTAAAGGCAGGTAAACAATGTAACAAGGCAATGAGGAAGGCTAGTCAGATGCTTGGCTGCATTGGGAGATGAATCAGCAGCAGAAAGAAAGAAGTAATAATGCCTCTGTATAGGTCATTGGTACGGCCTCATCTAGAATACTGTATTCAGTTCTGGATGCCATATCTTCAAAAGGATATTAATACATTAGAAACTGTACAAAGGAGGGCAACTAAAATGGTGCATGGCCTACATCACAAAACATACCCAGAAAGACTAAGAAATCTCAATATGTATAGTTTGGAGCAGAGAAGGGAAAGGGGGGACATGATAGAAACTTTCAAATATATCAAGGGTTTTAACAAAGTCCAGGAGGGAAACATTCTCCAAATGAAGAGAAGCAATAGGACACGAGGACATGCACTGAGGCTGGAGGGGGGGAGGTTCAGGGGAAATTTGCGGAAAAATTATTTCACAGAAAGGGTAGTGGACAAGTGGAATAGCCTCCCATCAGAGGTGGTAGAGGCTAAGACAGTAGAGCAATTTAAACATGCATGGGATAGACATAAGGATATCCTTACAAAGAAATAAGGATCAAATAAGGTTAGAGATGAAAATAATGTAAAAAAAAAAAAAAGGGGCAGACTAGATGGGCCAATTGGTTCTTATCTGCCGACAAATTCTATGTTTCTATGTTTCTATATCCCGGCAGACAGAAGGCCGGCTGTCACTATACTGACATCGTCATCCCGTCTGCCGGAATCCCAGCGGCGAGGCAGCGAGTACCTTGCTGCACTTGCCACGCATCGTTCCCGGTAGTACGCTTCACTCGTCACAGATTCTATTCCCACTCGGTTGGTGGCGTGTTCCTGCTGCATTAACCCCGTACTGATTGTCATCCTGTGTTCTATGGTGAATACACGAATCCCTGGTTAAGCTATTCATCGTGTGGGCTGACCTCTATCACACTTCACTGACACCTATCAACACCATATATTCTTCCAATAGTTGCAACCCCATACCTCCCAACTGTCCCACTATTTGCGATAGCGGCTCCACCTTAGAATCATGCCCTCTAAGGTTCATCAGAGTTTTGCTCTTATGGTGGCCATACACTTATGAGATAATCGGTGCTATCCTTAGATTTCGACCACATCTGGGAGAGAAATTGAAGGATTGTATGCACATTTTAGGTACCTTGAGACGCGATGCGCGGGCACGCCGGTCGAATATCGCGTCTCAAGATATTATGTGCTGCACTTAATATTTCTCGCATCGCAGTGCGATCGCATGTGGTTTTAAACCCACATGAGATATATCGCACTGCGATGAGCGATGGGCACCCGCAGAGGCCGCTCCCACTCGGCGGTGACGTGCCCATCACGTGATTACCATGCGATCTATCGCATGATCACATGGTAATCACTTTGGCAGTTCAGGTGCGATTTCATCGCACCTGAACTGCCGGTGTGATGCCCGCAATGTCGCGTCGCGGGGCATCGCACAAGTGTTTGGCCAGCATTAGACATAGATTATAGTATTAATTATCAAAAATCAATTCTTACCCTGTCAACTCAGATACAGTTTCTGGGATTTCTTTGAGATACAATTCCTTCTCTATCAGCATTCCCTTCAAAAATGTACAGCCCTTCAGAATTCAATTTCTTCAACCATCCACAGACAGGTACTCTCTCCAGGATCATGCAGTATACTGGAGAAGATGATAGCTTTCCCCAAGATATGTTCATGTTCCACTCCTGTGCAGGAATTCTCAGAGCCTTGTTATCATTTTTTTAATGCAAAATTAGTACAGCTGGTCAAAAACTTTTCATCTTCCTGCTCTGGTGGCTCAAGAGATACAGGGTTGGTGCAGGGTATTGGCAGAACTTATAATGTTAAATAGGTGTCAGCGATGGCGGTTAGTCCACACAGTAAATAACTTAACCACAAATTCAGGATCAATGTTTGTGCCGCTGCAGTCTGCCGGTCCCATTGCTGGACACAGCGCTTTCCTCCAACCCATCCTTACTCAAGGCTGTCTCTGGTTACACACTTATATAAACATTCCACATTTGGGATGTCTCACCTGTAACCAAAAATACAGGGCGATATGTAAAACAAAAACTAGTATAATACTTCATTATTTCAAATGCCTTCCAGTTTGCATTTTTGTAGAAAGACTGTTTCTAGCCAAGATGGCTTCCAGTGAGATATTAAAAAATGCGCCCCCCCCCCATATAGATATAAAAAGAAACAGGTAAGGGGGTGTGGCCTCGATAAAATGGGCATGGTCTCGTTAAAATGGGCATGGCCTCATCTGAAAAGACCACCTTACACCCCAGTTTTTGACCTTGCACCGACAGATCACGGCAACCACAGGAAAAAAAAATAAGAAAAATTATATTATGCCATACACTGCAATGCCCTTGATACATTAAATCCCAATTTTACACATTACGGCAGGCAAGTGTCCCCATTTTACACAATACAGCAGGCAAGTGTCCCCATATTACACATTACGGCAGGCAAGAGTCCCCATTTTACACATTAGGCAGGCAAGTGTCCCCATTTTACACATTACGGCAGCCAGAGTCCCCATTTTACACATTCTGGCAGCCAGTGTCCCCATTTTACACATTCCGGCAGGCAAGAGTCCCCATTTTATACATTAGACAGGCAGAGTCTCCATTTTACACATTACGGCAGGTGGCAGAGGAGGAGGGGGGGGGGAGAGAGAAACTTACGTTTGAAGCGGTTCTTCCCGCTCTTCGGCCCGCCTCTCCCTCGTCGTCGTCGCGCTGGCCCTTCCTGTAACTGTCTCCACCTCCTCCCTCTTCCCGAGTACCCAGCTCGGGGGGTGAAGTTTTGTGGAATGACGCCATTGCGTCGTGACATCACGACGCAACCGCGTCATTCCACGAAACTCCGCCCCCCCCCGAGCTGGGTACTCGGGAGGAGGGAGGAGGGGGGAAGCAAAGAGCACCAGAAGTGCCGCGCACGGCTCGCCCGCTGCAAGAAACGGCACTGGCTACATGTGACATGTGACATGTGACATCAGACCTTTGGTCAATATACAGTATCAGCAACATTCTCCTCACTTCTCACGTATAAAATGGTGTCTTATGGCAATGTGCTTAGACCAACCATGATCTTTGGTGATGCAAGACAAGTTATTTGCACCTTTGTTGTAATTCTGACGGTGCGTCAGTGTCATTTGAACTAAGAAATCTTAGCTCACAGAAAGTTTCCTTCAGCCACATCACCTCCTTGGCTGTTTTTGTGAGAGTCATATACTCCTCCGCAATAGTGGATAAGGCAATGATAGGCTGTTTCCTGTTTGCCCAGCTAACAGTTGTGCCTGCTAAAGCAAACAGGTATCTGATGTAGGAACACCTGTCGTATTAATTTGATCCAAAGTCAGCATCACAGAATGCTTGTACTGTACCTCCAAAGAGGTTGCACCCAGGGCCCAGGGACTGACAATCAACAGGACTCCTGTGACACACCCGGCCCGAGTGTGAGTGCGATTACCTTATCGGTGCGGAGAAACCCCAGTTCTTGTTATCCGGCAGTTCAGAGACACCTGCTGGGGACTCAAGGAGCAAGTAACAATAGGGCTATGCAATCAGGGTCTTTTATTATTCCACATTTGTTACAATCTGCATGTGTACTATGTCACTGGGGTGAGAACCCCTGAATTTCTCTATGCTGTTAGACACCTGGTTAATAAACAGGTCACCTCAATAATGATTCTGCACTTGTAACAAACACAACACGTTCAGTACAGTGGTCTCATCAACAGTGAGTTACTTTATCTATAGCTTATATAACATATCACAAGAGTGCTATTAATACTAGTATGTCCCAATCACTATTTTAGGCTAGCAATGGTATACCTTTTATAACACTTGCGATGTGTGGTAAACAAAACCTGACTTGTGCACAGGGATTTAAGTCTATTTCTGTAAATAGGGTTTACACCCACAGTCACTGTCCCATTCACCGTTGCTGGGGAGCAGAATCTGCCTTTGGGCAGGTAACCGAGTATTAAATTATTAGAGATGTGCACCGGAAATTTTTCGGGTTTTGTGTTTTGGTTTTGGATTCGGTTCCGCGGCCGTGTTTTGGATTCGGACGCGTTTTGCCAAAACCTCCTTGAAAATTTTTTGTCGGATTCGGGTGTGTTTTGGATTCGGGTGTTTTTCTTACAAAAAACCCTCAAAAATAGCTTAAATCATAGAATTTGGGGGTCATTTTGATCCCATAGTATTATTAACCTCAATAACCATAATTTACACTCATTTTCAGACTATTCTGAACACCTCACACCTCACAATATTATTTTTAGTCCTAAAATTTGCACCGAGGTCGCTGGATGGCTAAGCTAAGTGACGCAAGTGGCCGACACAAACACCTGGCCCATCTAGGAGTGGCACTGCAGTGTCAGGCAGGATGGCACTTCAAAAAAATAGTCCCCAAACAGCACATGATGCAAAGAAAAAAAGAGGCGCACCAAGGTCGCTGTGTGACTAAGCTAAGTGACACAAGTGGCCGACACAAACACCTGGCCCATCTAGGAGTGGCACTGCAGTGTCAGACAGGATGGCACTTCAAAAAAATAGTCCCCAAACAGCACATGATGCAAAGAAAAAAAGAGGCGCACCAAGGTCACTGTGTGACTAAACTAAGCGACACAAGTGGCCGACACAAACACCTGGCCCATCTAGGAGTGGCACTGCAGTGTCAGACAGGATGGCACTTCAAAAAAATTGTCCCCAAACAGCACATGATGCAAAGAAAAAAAGAGGCGCACCAAGGTCGCTGTGTGACTAAGCTAAGCGACACAAGTGGCCGACACAAACACCTGGCCCATCTAGGAGTGGCACTGCAGTGTCAGACAGGATGGCACTTCAAAAAAATTGTCCCCAAACAGCACATGATGCAAAGAAAAAAAGAGGCGCACCAAGGTCGCTGTGTGACTAAGCTAAGCGACACAAGTGGCCGACATAAACACCTGGCCCATCTAGGAGTGGCACTGCAGTGTCAGACAGGATGGCACTTAAAAAAATAGTCCCCAAACAGCACATGATGCAAAGAAAAATGAAAGAAAAAAAGAGGTGCAAGATGGAATTGTCCTTGGGCCCTCCCACCAACCCTTATGTTGTATAAACAGGACATGCACACTTTAACGAACCCATCATTTCAGCGACAGGGTCTGCCACACGACTGTGACTGAAATGACTGGTTGGTTTGGGCCCCCACCAAAAAAGAAGCAATCAATCTCTCCTTGCACAAACTGGCTCTACAGAGGCAAGATGTCCACCTCATCATCATCCTCCGATTCCTCACCCCTTTCCCTGTGTACATCTCCCTCCTCACAGATTATTAATTCGTCCCCACTGGAATCCACCATCTCAGATCCCTGTGTACTTTCTGGAGGCAATTGCTGGTGAATGTCTCTACGGAGGAATTGATTATAATTCATTTTGATGAACATCATCTTCTCCACATTTTCTGGAAGTAACCTCGTACGCCGATTGCTGACAAGGTGAGCGGCTGCACTAAACACTCTTTCGGAGTACACACTGGAGGGAGGGCAACTTAGGTAGAATAAAGCCAGTTTGTGCAAGGGCCTCCAAATTGACTCTTTTTCCTGCCAGTATACGTACGGACTGTCTGACGTGCCTACTTGGATGCAGTCACTCATATAATCCTCCACCATTCTTTCAATGGTGACAGAATCATATGCAGTGACAGTAAACGACATGTCAGTAATCGTTGGCAGGTCCTTCAGTCCGGACCAGATGTCAGCACTCGCTCCAGACTGCTCTGCATCACCGCCAGCGGGTGGGCTCGGAATTCTTAGCCTTTTCCTCGCACCCCCAGTTGCGGGAGAATGTGAAGGAGGAGCTGTTGACGGGTCACGTTCCGCTTGACTTGACAATTTTCTCAAAATGCACACAAGAAGTCAACATTGAGAGTCTGGGTACCTCTAGAGACAATTGTGTGTTTGTCACACAATACAACACAATACAACACACATGATACACAAATAAGACAAATTATTCATAAAAATATTATTGAAAATTGACCCCCTATTAGAACCAGAAATTGGCAATCAAATAAAAGTAGTATATAAAAAATCAGATACACTTCAATCCAAACTAGCACCAAGCATGTTTAGGCCCAATAGGAATATTAACATAGGTAAAAAGACGATTAGTAGTAGTAGTAGCCCCGCCAGTGAGCTGACTACGAATGTTATCAATATGGGGGCCAATTCTTCTGACTGGCTAAGAATGAAACCAAACGGATTCTTTAAGTGTGCTTCTTCTAGATGCTTAACGTGTAAGAATGTAAATCCTAAAAACAAGTCTTATAGATCTAAAACCACAGGTGAAGAATTTAACATAACACAGTTTTTGAACTGTAACTCCACCTATGTCGCGTACTTGGTTGAATGTGGCTGTGGCATCCAGTATGTGGGACGCACAATAAGGAAGCTTAAAGTGCGATTCCTGGAACATAGAAGAAACATATTAATGAAGTGTCCCCTACATAGTCTTTCCAGACACACAAGTTTGTGCGAACATGGTGCCATAGCCAACATTCGCATAACAGCTTTAGAACTAGAGATGTGCACTTGAAATTTTTCGGGTTTTGTGTTTTGGTTTTGGGTTCGGTTCCGCGGCCGTGTTTTGGGTTCGACCGCGTTTTGGCAAAACCTCACCGAATTTTTTTTGTCGGATTCGGGTGTGTTTTGGATTCGGGTGTTTTTTTCAAAAAACACTAAAAAACAGCTTAAATCATAGAATTTGGGGGTCATTTTGATCCCAAAGTATTATTAACCTCAAAAACCAAAATTTCCACTCATTTTCAGTCTATTCTGAATACCTCACACCTCACAATATTATTTTTAGTCCTAAAATTTGCACCAAGGTCGCTGGATGACTAAGCTAAGCGACCCTAGTGGCCGACACAAACACCTGGCCCATCTAGGAGTGGCACTGCAGTGTCACGCAGGATGGCCCTTCCAAAAAACACTCCCCAAACAGCACATGACGCAAAGAAAAAAAGAGGCGCAATGAGGTAGCTGTGTGAGTAAGATAAGCGACCCTAGTGGCCGACACAAACACCTGGCCCATCTAGGAGTGGCACTGCAGTGTCACGCAGGATGGCCCTTCCAAAAAACACTCCCCAAACAGCACATGACGCAAAGAAAAAAAGAGGCGCAATGAGGTAGCTGTGTGAGTAAGATAAGCGACCCCAGTGGCCGACACAAACACCTGGCCCATCTAGGAGTGGCACTGCAGTGTCACGCAGGATGGCCCTTCCAAAAAACACTCCCAAAACAGCACATGACGCAAAGAAGAAAAAAAGAAAAAAGAGGTGCAAGATGGAATTGTCCTTGGGCCCTCCCACCCACCCTTATGTTGTATAAACAGGACATGCACACTTTAACCAACCCATCATTTCAGTGACAGGGTCTGCCACACGACTGTGACTGAAATGACGGGTTGGTTTGGACCCCCACCAAAAAAGAAGCAATTAATCTCTCCTTGCACAAACTGGCTCTACAGAGGCAAGATGTCCACCTCATCATCATCCTCCGATATATCACCGTGTACATCTCCCTCCTCACAGATTATCAATTCGTCCCCACTGGAATCCACCATCTCAGCTCCCTGTGTACTTTGTGGAGGCAATTGCTGCTGGTCAATGTCTCCACGGAGGAATTGATTATAATTCATTTTGATGAACATCATCTTCTCCACATTTTCTGGAAGTAACCTCGTACGCCGATTGCTGACAAGGTGAGCGGCGGCACTAAACACTCTTTCGGAGTACACACTTGTGGGAGGGCAACTTAGGTAGAATAAAGCCAGTTTGTGCAAGGGCCTCCAAATTGCCTCTTTTTCCTGCCAGTATAAGTACGGACTGTGTGACGTGCCTACTTGGATGCGGTCACTCATATAATCCTCCACCATTCTTTCAATGGGGAGAGAATCATATGCAGTGACAGGAGACGACATGTCCGTAATCGTTGTCAGGTCCTTCAGTCCGGACCAGATGTCAGCATCAGCAGTCGCTCCAGACTGCCCTGCATCACCGCCAGCGGGTGGGCTCGGAATTCTGAGCCTTTTCCTCGCACCCCCAGTTGCGGGAGAATGTGAAGTAGGAGATGTTGAAAGGTCGCGTTCCGCTTGACTTGACAATTTTCTCACCAGCAGGTCTTTGAACCCCAGCAGACTTGTGTCTGCCGGAAAGAGAGATCCAAGGTAGGTTTTAAATCTAGGATCGAGCACGGTGGCCAAAATGTAGTGCTCTGATTTCAACAGATTGACCACCCGTGAATCCTTGTTAAGCGAATTAAGGGCTCCATCCACAAGTCCCACATGCCTAGCGGAATCGCTCCGTGTTAGCTCCTCCTTCAATGTCTCCAGCTTCTTCTGCAAAAGCCTGATGAGGGGAATGACCTGACTCAGGCTGGCAGTGTCTGAACTGACTTCACGTGTGGCAAGTTCAAAGGGCAGCAGAACCTTGCACAACGTTGAAATCATTCTCCACTGCGCTTGAGACAGGTGCATTCCACCTCCTATATCGTGCTGAATTGTATAGGCTTGAATGGCCTTTTGCTGCTCCTCCAACCTCTGAAGCATATATAGGGTTGAATTCCACCTCGTTACCACTTCTTGCTTCAGATGATGGCAGGGCAGGTTCAGGCGTTTTTGGTGTTGCTCCAGTCTTCTGTACGTGGTGCCTGTACGCCGAAAGTGTCCCGCAATTCTTCTGGCCACCGACAGCATCTCTTGCACGCCCCTGTCGTTTTTAAAAAAATTCTGCACCACAAAATTCAAGGTATGTGCATAACATGGGACGTGCTGGAATTTGCCCATATTTAATGCACACACAATATTGCTGGCGTTGTCCGATGCCACAAATCCACAGGAGAGTCCAATTGGGGTAAGCCATTCCGCGATGATCTTCCTCAGTTGCCGTAAGAGGTTTTCAGCTGTGTGCGTATTCTGGAAACCGATGATACAAAGCGTAGCCTGCCTAGGAAATATTTGGCGTTTGCAAGATGCTGCTACTGGTGCCGCCGCTGCTGTTCTTGCGGCGGGAGTCCATACATCTACCCAGTGGGCTGTCACAGTCATATAGTCCTGACCCTGCCCTGCTCCACTTGTCCACATGTCCGTGGTTAAGTGGACATTGGGTACAACAGCATTTTTTAGGACACTGGTGAGTCTTTTTCTGACGTCCGTGTACATTCTCGGTATCGCCTGCCTAGAGAAGTGGAACCTAGATGGTATTTGGTAACGGGGGCACACTACCTCAAGAAATTGTCTAGTTCCCTGTGAACTAACGGCGGATACCGGACGCACTTCTAACACCAACATAGTTGTCAAGGCCTCAGTTATCCGCTTTGCAACAGGATGACTGCTGTGATATTTCATCTTCCTCGCAAAGGACTGTTGGACAGTCAATTGCTTACTGGAAGTAGTACAAGTGGGCTTACGACTTCCCCTCTGGGATGACCATCGACTCCCAGCAGCAACAACAGCAGCACCAGCTGCAGTAGGCGTTACACGCAAGGATGCATCGGAGGAATCCCAGGCAGGAGAGGAATCGTCAGAATTGCCAGTGACATGGCCTGCAGGACTATTGGCATTCCTGGGGAAGGAGGAAATTGACACTGAGGGAGTTGGTGGGGTGGTTTGCGTGAGCTTGGTTACAAGAGGAAGGGATTTACTGGTCAGTGGACTGCTTCCGCTGTCGCCCAACGTTTTTGAACTTGTCACTGACTTATTATGAATGCGCTGCAGGTGACGTATAAGGGAGGATGTTCCGAGGTGGTTAACGTCCTTACCCCTACTTATTACAGCTTGACAAAGGCAACACATGGCTTGACAAATGTTGTCCGCATTTCTGTTGAAATACTTCCACACCGAAGAGCTGATTTTTTTGGTATTTTCACCAGGCATGTCAACGGCCATATTCCTCCCACGGACAACAGGTGTCTCCCCGGGTGCCTGACTTAAACAAACCACCTCACCATCAGAATCCTCCTTGTCAATTTCCTCCCCAGCGCCAGCAACACCCATATCCTCATCATCCTGGTGTACTTCAACACTGACATCTTCAATCTGACTATAAGGAACTGGACTGCGGGTGCTCCTTCCAGCACTTGCAGGGGGCGTGCAAATGGTGGAAGGCGCATGCTCTTCACGTCCAGTGTTGGGAAGGTCAGGCATCGCAACCGACACAATTGGACTCTCCTTGTGGATTTGGGATTTCGAAGAACGCACAGTTCTTTGCGGTGCTTTTGCCAGCTTGAGTCTTTTCATTTTTCTAGCGAGAGGCTGAGTGCTTCCATCCTCATGTGAAGCTGAACCACTAGCCATGAACATAGGCCAGGGCCTCAGCCGTTCCTTGCCACTCCGTGTGGTAAATGGCATATTGGCAAGTTTACGCTTCTCCTCCAACAATTTTATTTTAGATTTTGGAGTCCTTTTTTTACTGATATTTGGTGTTTTGGATTTTACATGCTCTGTACTATGACATTGGGCATCGGCCTTGGCAGACGACGTTGCTGGCATTTCATCGTCTCGGCCATGACTAGTGGCAGCAGCTTCAGCACGAGGTGGAAGTGGATCTTGATCTTTCCCTAATTTTGGAACCTCAACATTTTTGTTCTCCATATTTTAATAGGCACAACTAAAAGGCACCTCAGGTAAACAATGGAGATGGATGGATACTAGTATACTTATGGGTGGACGAGCGACTGCCGACACAAAGGTAGCTACAGCCGTGGACTACCGTACTGTGTCTGCTGCTAATATAGACTGGATGATAATGAGATGAAATTAATATATATATATATATGTTCTAGTGATAAATCAGTTGCGCCTTCAGTGTTTGTGAATAAACGTTGTAAATCCTTTAGTGGTAGTGAGAATATGCGTACCAGACATATGTAGAGCATTCGCTTTGTTTAAAAAGTCTTTGCATCTGGATGTTCTTTATTCGTACTGACTCTCCGTTCCCATCCGTCCAGGCATTGGTGTGGAGTTTGTACGTATATGCAAAAAACAGTGTGTCAATGTACTGCTCTTTAAAAAAGTGACTAGGTGCTATTTTTGTGCAAAATTAGCAATAAAGTGAATATGTGCAAAGAGAAGTGCTGTGAGTGCTTTATAAGAAGCATATGAATATAAATGAGTTTTAATAATTGCAGTGTGATGATTCCCTTTTTCCTTAGGTAATGTGCTTATATACCATTTCTTAAGGGTGCAGCACCATATAGCTCAGTGTTTAGATGAGAGGTATGTTAATATGAGGCACTTACATCTATAGTTGCAGTGGATTAAAAAGATGCTGCCATCATTCCGTCATCAGATCTATAAACCTTTAAAAAAGTCCCATGTGGGAAGGAAAAGCCTCTGATAGTGCAGTATTATTTAAAAAACATTTAATAATACACAAAACGACAGAAACACACAGATGGACTCGTACAATTTAAAAGTTCATATAGGCTTATCTGTTATTTCCTCAGATAGGAGCGGAGTGCCGGCATATACCGGCACTCCGCTCCTATCTGAGGAAATAACAGATAAGCCTATATGAACTTTTAAATTGTACGAGTCCATCTGTGTGTTTCTGTCGTTTTGTGTATTATTAAATGTTTTTTAAATAATACTGCACTATCAGAGGCTTTTCCTTCCCACATGGGACTTTTTTAAAGGTTTATAGATCTGATGACGGAATGATGGCAGCATCTTTTTAATCCACTGCAACTATAGATGTAAGTGCCTCATATTAACATACCTCTCATCTAAACACTGAGCTATATGGTGCTGCACCCTTAAGAAATGGTATATAAGCACATTACCTAAGGAAAAAGGGAATCAGCACACTGCAATTAATAAAACTCATTTATATTCATATGCTTCTTATAAAGCACTCACAGCACTTCTCTTTGCACATATTCACTTTATTGCTAATTTTGCACAAAAATAGCACCTAGTCACTTTTTTAAAGAGCAGTACATTGACACACTGTTTTTTGCATATACGTACAAACTCCACACCAATGCCTGGACGGATGGGAACGGAGAGTCAGTACGAATAAAGAACATCCAGATGCAAAGACTTTTTAAACAAAGCGAATGCTCTACATATGTCTGGTACGCATATTCTCACTACCACTAAAGGATTTACAACGTTTATTCACAAACACTGAAGGCGCAACTGATTTATCACTAGAACAAATTTGAACACTAAGTTCCCTTGGGAATTGGACATTTTGAAATCTGGTTGCGACACCATTTATTTGGGAGTGTTATTATTAATAATATGGTTTTGCACTGATATTTGTGTAATATATGATCTCCCATTTTAGGGATATCTGGTTATATTGTATTCAGGTTGTAGCGCTATTTGCACCTTTTTGCACACAATATATATATATATATATATATAATATCACTAGTACTGCAGCCGGACAGGTATATATATTTATTATGTAATGACTGATGACGGACCTGCTGGACACTGTCAGCTCAGCAGCACCGCAGACTGCTACAGTAAGCTACTATAGTAGTATGTATCAAGAAGAAAGAAAAAAAAAAAAAACCACGGGTAGGTGGTATACAATTATGGATGGACGAGCGACTGCCGACACAGAGGTAGCTACAGCCGTGGACTACCGTACTGTGTCTGCTGCTAATATAGACTGGATGATAATGAGATAAAATTAATATATATATATATATATATATATATATATATATATATAATATCACTAATACTGCAGCCGGACAGGTATATATATTTATTATGTAATGACTGATGACGGACCTGCTGGACACTGTCAGCTCAGCAGCACCGCAGACTGCTACTGTAAGCTACTATAGTAGTATGTATCAAGAAGAAAGAAAGAAAAAAAAAACCACGGGTAGGTGGTATACAATTATGGATGGACGAGCGACTGCCGACACAGAGGTAGCTACAGCCGTGGACTACCGTACTGTGTCTGCTGCTAATATAGACTGGATGATAATGAGATGAAATTAATATATATATATATATATATATATAATATCACTAGTACTGCAGCCGGACAGGTATATATATTTATTATGTAATGACTGATGACAGACCTGCTGGACACTGTCAGCTCAGCAGCACCGCAGACTGCTACAGTAAGCTACTATAGTAGTATGTATCAAGAAGAAAGAAAGAAAAAAAAAACCACGGGTAGGTGGTATACAATTATGGATGGACGAGTGACTGCCGACACAGAGGTAGCTACAGCCGTGGACTACCGTACTGTGTCTGCTGCTAATATAGACTGGATGATAATGAGATGAAATTAATATATATATATATATATATATATATAATATCACTAGTACTGCCGCCGGACAGGTATATATATTTATTATGTAATGACTGATGACGGACCTGCTGGACACTGTCAGCTCAGCAGCACCGCACACTGCTACAGTAAGCTACTATAGTAGTATGTATCAAGAAGAAAGAAAAAAAAAACCACGGGTAGGTGGTATACAATTATGGATGGACGAGCGACTGCCGACACAGAGGTAGCTACAGCCGTGGACTACCGTACTGTGTCTGCTGCTAATATAGACTGGATGATAATGAGATGAAATTAATATATATATATATATAATATCACTAATACTGCAGCCAGACAGGTATATATATTTATTATGTAATGACTGATGACGGACCTGCTGGACACTGTCAGCTCAGCAGCACCGCAGACTGCTACAGTAAGCTACTATAGTAGTATGTATCAAGAAGAAAGAAAGAAAAAAAAACCCACGGGTAGGTGGTATACAATTATGGATGGACGAGCGACTGCCGACACAGAGGTAGCTACAGCCGTGGACTACCGTACTGTGTCTGCTGCTAATATAGACTGAATGATAATGAGATGAAATTAATATATATATATATAATATCACTAGTACTGCAGCCGGACAGGTATATATATTTATTATGTAATGACTGATGACAGACCTGCTGGACACTGTCAGCTCAGCAGCACCGCACACTGCTACAGTAAGCTACTATAGTAGTATGTATCAAGAAGAAAGAAAGAAAAAAAAAAAAACCACGGGTAGGTGGTATACAATTATGGATGGACGAGCGACTGCCGACACAGAGGTAGCTACAGCCGTGGACTACCGTACTGTGTCTGCTGCTAATATAGACTGGATGATAATGAGATGAAATTAATATATATATATATATATAATATCACTAGTACTGCAGCCGGACAGGTATATATATTTATTATGTAATGACTGATGACGGACCTGCTGGACACTGTCAGCTCAGCAGCACCGCAGACTGCTACAGTAAGCTACTATAGTAGTATGTATCAAGAAGAAAGAAAGAAAAAAAAAACCACGGGTAGGTGGTATACAATTATGGATGGACGAGCGACTGCCGACACAGAGGTAGCTACAGCCGTGGACTACCGTACTGTGTCTGCTGCTAATATAGACTGGATGATAATGAGATGAAATTAATATATATATATATATATATAATATCACTAGTACTGCAGCCGGACAGGTATATATATTTATTATGTAATGACTGATGACGGACCTGCTGGACACTGTCAGCTCAGCAGCACCGCAGACTGCTACAGTAAGCTACTATAGTAGTATGTATCAAGAAGAAAGAAAGAAAAAAAAAACCACGGGTAGGTGGTATACAATTATGGATGGACGAGCGACTGCCGACACAGAGGTAGCTACAGCCGTGGACTACCGTACTGTGTCTGCTGCTAATATAGACTGGATGATAATGAGATGAAATTAATATATATATATATAATATCACTAGTACTGCAGCCGGACAGGTATATATATTTATTATGTAATGACTGATGACGGACCTGCTGGACACTGTCAGCTCAGCAGCACCGCAGACTGCTACAGTAAGCTACTATAGTAGTATGTATCAAGAAGAAAGAAAAAAAAAAACACGGGTAGGTGGTATACAATTATATATATATTATATACAATTATATATATATATATATTAAACTGGTGGTGATTAATTAAACTGGTGGTCAGGTCACTGGTCACACTATCAGCAACTTGCAAGTAGTACTCCTAAGCAGACAATCACAATATATACTGGTGGTCAGTGTGGTCACAATGGCAGTGTGGCACTCTGGCAGCAAAAGTGTGCACTGTACGTTAAAATATGTACTCCTGCTCTCAGACTCTAACTGCTCCCCACTGTCTCCCCCACAAGTCAGATATACAGTCACACTATCACTTCAGCAAGTAGTAGTACTCCTCCTAATGCTCCCCAAAATTACTAAAGTAAATACTGTGTCTCTCTCTACTCTAGTCTCACTCTCTTCTCTATAAACGGAGAGGACGCCAGCCACGTCCTCTCCCTATGAATCTCAATGCACGTGTGAAAATGGCGGCGACGCGCGGCTCCTTATATAGAATCCGAGTCTCGCGATAGAATCCGAGCCTCGCGAGAATCCGACAGCGGGATGATGACGTTCGGGCGCGCTCGGGTTAACCGAGCAAGGCGGGAAGATCCGAGTCGCTCGGCCCCGTGTAAAAAAAACTGACGTTCGGGCGGGTTCGGATTCCGAGGAACCGAACCCGCTCATCTCTATTTAGAACAAGTTAGAATTACCGACAGAGGTGGAGATCGGTTCACATTGCTGTGCAGAAGGGAGGCCTTCTGGATATTTCGTCTGAGGACCCTAGAACCATTAGGCCTAAACGAAAATATTGAATTGAACAACATATAGTGTATCATAAAGTATACCATTGTTCTCTTCCCTAGTCACGTTGGTTATCTCTGGTATGGCCCTCTTGCTCTCCCCTACTCTCTCTTCCCCTATATATATACAATTCATTCCTCCCCCTCTCTCCTCCCCATAACTGTGAAGACACGTCTGAGGGAGATGGGGTGATTGCTAGTATTACAAGTATATGTTCCTTCACTATACCTTACATCTATCCATATTTTATTTAGGGATTGTTCTAATAACTAGCCCTACTAGTCTAAAAATACTTAAAAATACTAGAGATGAGCGGGTTCGGTTTCTCTGAAACCGAACCCGCACGAACTTCATGTTTTTTTCACGGGTCCGAGCAGACTTGGATCCTCCCGCCTTGCTCGGTTAACCCGAGCGCGCCCGAACGTCATCATGACGCTGTCGGATTCTCGCGAGACTCGGATTCTATATAAGGAGCCGCGCGTCGCCGCCATTTTCACACGTGCATTGAGATTGATAGGGAGAGGACGTGGCTGGCGTCCTCTCTATTAGAAATTAGATTAGAAGAGAGAGAGAGATTGTGCAGAGTCAGACAGAGTTTACCACAGTGACCAGTGCAGTTGTTGTTAGTTAACTTTTATTTATTTTAATATAATATATCCGTTCTCTGCTATATCCGTTCTCTGCCTGAAAAAAAACGATACACAGCAGCAGCCAGTCACACAGTGTGACTCAGTCTGTGTGCACTCAGCTCAGCCCAGTGTGCTGCACATCAATGTATAAAAGGCAAAGCTTATAATAATTGTGGGGGAGACTGGGGAGCACTGCAGGTTGTTATAGCAGGAGCCCCCAGGAGTACATAATATTATATTAATTTAAAATTAAACAGTGCACACTTTTGCTGCAGGAGTGCCACTGCCAGTGTGACTAGTGGTGACCAGTGCCTGACCACCAGTATAGTAGTATATTGTTGTATGTATTGTATACTATCTCTTTATCAACCAGTCTATATTAGCAGCAGACACAGTACAGTGCGGTAGTTCACGGCTGTGGCTACCTCTGTGTCGGCAGTCGGAACTCGGCAGGCAGTCCGTCCATCCATAATTGTATTACAATATATACCACCTAACCGTGGTATTTTTTTTTCTTTCTTTATACCGTCGTCATAGTGTCATACTTGTTACGAGTATACTACTATCTCTTTATCAACCAGTGTACAGTGCGGTAGTTCACGGCTGTGGCTACCTCTGTGTCGGCAGTCGGCAGGCAGTCCGTCCATCCATAATTGTATTATTATTATAATATATACCACCTAACCGTGGTTTTTTTTTCATTCTTTATACCGTCATAGTGTCATACTAGTTGTTACGAGTATACTACTATCTCTTTATCAACCAGTGTACAGTGCGGTAGTTCACGGCTGTGGCTACCTCTGTGTCGGCAGTCGGCAGGCAGTCCGTCCATCCATAATTGTATTATTATTATAATATATACCACCTAACCGTGGTTTTTTTTTCATTCTTTATACCGTCGTCATAGTGTCATACTAGTTGTTACGAGTATACTACTATCTCTTTATCAACCAGTGTACAGTGCGGTAGTTCACGGCTGTGGCTACCTCTGTGTCGGCAGTCGGCAGGCAGTCCGTCCATCCATAATTGTATTATTATTATAATATATACCACCTAACCGTGGTTTTTTTTTCATTCTTTATACCGTCGTCATAGTGTCATACTAGTTGTTACGAGTATACTACTATCTCTTTATCAACCAGTGTACAGTGCGGTAGTTCACGGCTGTGGCTACCTCTGTGTCGGCAGTCGGCAGGCAGTCCGTCCATCCATAATTGTATTATTATTATAATATATACCACCTAACTGTGGTATTTTTTTTTCTTTCTTTATACCGTCGTCATAGTGTCATACTAGTTGTTACGAGTATACTACTATCTCTTTATCAACCAGTGTACAGTGCGGTAGTTCACGGCTGTGGCTACCTCTGTGTCGGCAGTCGGCAGGCAGTCCGTCCATCCATAATTGTATTATTATTATAATATATACCACCTAACCGTGGTTTTTTTTTCATTCTTTATACCGTCGTCATAGTGTCATACTAGTTGTTACGAGTATACTACTATCTCTTTATCAACCAGTGTACAGTGCGGTAGTTCACGGCTGTGGCTACCTCTGTGTCGGCAGTCGGCAGGCAGTCCGTCCATCCATAATTGTATTATTATTATAATATATACCACCTAACCGTGGTTTTTTTTTCTTTCTTTATACCGTCGTCATAGTGTCATACTAGTTGTTACGAGTATACTACTATCTCTTTATCAACCAGTGTACAGTGCGGTAGTTCACGGCTGTGGCTACCTCTGTGTCGGCAGTCGGCAGGCAGTCCGTCCATCCATAATTGTATTATTATTATAATATATACCACCTAACCGTGGTTTTTTTTTCATTCTTTATACCGTCGTCATAGTGTCATACTAGTTGTTACGAGTATACTACTATCTCTTTATCAACCAGTGTACAGTGCGGTAGTTCACGGCTGTGGCTACCTCTGTGTCGGAACTCGGCAGGCAGTCCGTCCATCCATAATTGTATTATATACCACCTAACCGTGGTTTTTTTATACCACCTAACCGTGGCAGTCCGTCCATAATTGTATACTAGTATCCAATCCATCCATCTCCATTGTTTACCTGAGGTGCCTTTTAGTTCTGCCTATAAAATATGGAGAACAAAAAAGTTGAGGTTCCAAAATTAGGGAAAGATCAAGATCCACTTCCACCTCGTGCTGAAGCTGCTGCCACTAGTCATGGCCGAGACGATGAAATGCCAGCAACGTCGTCTGCCAAGGCCGATGCCCAATGTCATAGTACAGAGCATGTCAAATCCAAAACACCAAATATCAGAAAAAAAAGGACTCCAAAACCTAAATTAAAATTGTCGGAGGAGAAGCGTAAACTTGCCAATATGCCATTTACCACACGGAGTGGCAAGGAACGGCTGAGGCCCTGGCCTATGTTCATGGCTAGTGGTTCAGCTTCACATGAGGATGGAAGCACTCAGCCTCTCGCTAGAAAAATGAAAAGACTCAAGCTGGCAAAAGCAGCACAGCAAAGAACTGTGCATTCTTCGAAATCCCAAATCCGAATTCCGAGCCCACCCGCTGGCGGTGATGCAGGGCAGTCTGGAGCGACTGCTGATGCTGACATCTGGTCCGGACTGAAGGACCTGACAACCATTACGGACATGTCGTCTACTGTCACTGCATATGATTCTCTCACCATTGATAGAATGGTGGAGGATTATATGAGTGACCGCATCCAAGTAGGCACGTCACACAGTCCGTACTTATACTGGCAGGAAAAAGAGGCAATTTGGAGGCCCTTGCACAAACTGGCTTTATTCTACCTAAGTTGCCCTCCCACAAGTGTGTACTCCGAAAGAGTGTTTAGTGCCGCCGCTCACCTTGTCAGCAATCGGCGTACGAGGTTACATCCAGAAAATGTGGAGAAGATGATGTTCATTAAAATGAATTATAATCAATTCCTCCGCGGAGACATTGACCAGCAGCAATTGCCTCCACAAAGTACACAGGGAGCTGACATGGTGGATTCCAGTGGGGACGAATTGATAATCTGTGAGGAGGGGGATGTACACGGTGATATATCGGAGGATGATGATGAGGTGGACATCTTGCCTCTGTAGAGCCAGTTTGTGCAAGGAGAGATTAATTGCTTCTTTTTTGGTGGGGGTCCAAACCAACCCGTCATTTCAGTCACAGTCGTGTGGCAGACCCTGTCACTGAAATGATGGGTTGGTTAAAGTGTGCATGTCCTGTTTTGTTTATACAACATAAGGGTGGGTGGGAAGGGCCCAAGGACAATTCCATCTTGCACCTCTTTTTTCTTTTATTTTTCTTTGCGTCATGTGCTGTTTGGGGAGGGTTTTTTGGAAGGGACATCCTGCGTGACACTGCAGTGCCACTCCTAGATGGGCCCGGTGTTTGTGTCGGCCACTAGGGTCGCTTATCTTTCTCACACAGTCAGCTACCTCATTGCGCCTCTTTTTTTCTTTGCGTCATGTGCTGTTTGGGGAGGGTTTTTTGGAAGGGACATCCTGCGTGACACTGCAGTGCCACTCCTAGATGGGCCAGGTGTTTGTGTCGGCCACTAGGGTCGCTAATCTTACTCACACAGCTACCTCATTGCGCCTCTTTTTTTCTTTGCGTCATGTGCTGTTTGGGGAGGGTTTTTTGGAAGGGACATCCTGCGTGACACTGCAGTGCCACTCCTAGATGGGCCCGGTGTTTGTGTCGGCCACTAGGGTCGCTTATCTTTCTCACACAGTCAGCTACCTCATTGCGCCTCTTTTTTTCTTTGCGTCATGTGCTGTTTGGGGAGGGTTTTTTGGAAGGGACATCCTGCGTGACACTGCAGTGCCACTCCTAGATGGGCCAGGTGTTTGTGTCGGCCACTAGGGTCGCTAATCTTACTCACACAGCTACCTCATTGCGCCTCTTTTTTTCTTTGCGTCATGTGCTGTTTGGGGAGGGTTTTTTGGAAGGGACATCCTGCGTGACACTGCAGTGCCACTCCTAGATGGGCCCGGTGTTTGTGTCGGCCACTAGGGTCGCTTATCTTTCTCACACAGTCAGCTACCTCATTGCGCCTCTTTTTTTCTTTGCGTCATGTGCTGTTTGGGGAGGGTTTTTTGGAAGGGACATCCTGCGTGACACTGCAGTGCCACTCCTAGATGGGCCCGGTGTTTGTGTCGGCCACTAGGGTCGCTAATCTTACTCACACAGCTACCTCATTGCGCCTCTTTTTTTCTTTGCGTCATGTGCTGTTTGGGGAGGGTTTTTTGGAAGGGACATCCTGCGTGACACTGCAGTGCCACTCCTAGATGGGCCCGGTGTTTGTGTCGGCCACTAGGGTCGCTGAGCTTAGTCATCCAGCGACCTCGGTGCAAATTTTAGGACTAAAAATAATATTGTGAGGTGTAAGGTGTTCAGAATAGACTGAAAATGAGTGTTAATTATGGTTATTGAGGTTAATAATACTATGGGATCAAAATGACCCCCAAATTCAATGTTTTAAGATGTTTTTTAGGGTTTTTTGAAAAAACCACCCGAATCCAAAACACACCCGAATCCGACAAAAAAAATTCGGTGAGGTTTTGCCAAAACGCGGTCGAACCCAAAACACGGCCGCGGAACCGAACCCAAAACCAAAACACAAAACCCGAAAAATTTCAGGCGCTCATCTCTAAAAAATACTTGATTACCATATCATCTTAGAGTGTTGATCCTCATACATTGGCAGGCTATTCTTTATGCAGAGTCCTCTAGCTAAATATTTTCCTTTCTTTTTATTTTGTCTGTCTAACTAACTAAAAACTGTTGATCCACAATTATATGGTAACAGAGTGTTGATCTCCATACATAGACAGATTATTCTTTATGTAGAGTCCCCTAGCTAAATATTTCCTTTTCTCCCAATTTTGTTTAACTGATTAAAAACTGTTGATGTCATAATTATATGGTAATAGGTTGTCCTAAGTATAAAGATACTAGGACCATAGGTAGCCCAACTATATTGAGACTTGCTCTGTATACACTTATTTTCAAGTCCCTTATTATTACCATATATACCCGCCTTTATTTTCATCCTCATAATTGATTGGTTCAAATCAAATTATAGAGTTCAGAATGGATATTTAAATATGTAATATTAGGTAACTAACATCTCATTGTGGTCTAATAGGCATTTATTAAATATGCATGTAGGTACTGCTAAAGAGAACCGCCGCTGAACGGTCAGCCACCAAACTAGTGAGTGGATCAAACAAGCCTCACGGACATGAGACAGATGTGGGATTGGCTCGTCTAACACATAGCCACACCATTGAATACTTCGTCCATCAGCTCTTTCTGGTGAAGTATCAACAGGCTCTATCAAATATTAACCAGCCTCTTCTCCCTCAAAGTGCAGTTTGAGCTTATTATGCACTAACCCCCATTGCCATTAACAGCTGGCTTATGCATGCAAGAAAACTAACACAAATTAGGGTTGGTGTTTAAACACTAGCAAGTTCTGAGGCCCAGGACACAGTCAATATTTTTAATCATTGTTTTCATTTGTTTTTTATTTTTCATTTAATTGTGTATTTGTATTGTAAACGGCACTTCAGCCATTTAGTGTCTATTTGTTAGAATTTTCTTACCAATAAACAAAACTATATATTTATAAAACCAGCAGCCGTTGTACTACTATCCCCTCCGAGCGCCCACATTACTCTTTCTCTCAATTTTCTCACCAGCAGGTCTTTGAACCTCTGCAGACTTGTGTCTGCTGGAAAGAGAGATACAACGTAGGTTTTAAATCTAGGATTGAGCACGGTGGCCAAAATGTAGTGCTCTGATTTCAACAGATTGACCACCCGTGAATCCTGGTTAAGCGAATTAGGGGCTCAATCCACAAGTCCCACATGCCTAGCGGAATCGCTCTGTTTTAGCTCCTCCTTCAATGTCTCCAGCTTCTTCTGCAAAAGCCTGATGAGGGGAATGACCTGACTCAGGCTGGCAGTGTCTGAACTGACTTCACGTGTGGCAAGTTCAAAGGGTTGCAGAACCTTGCACAACGTTGAAATCATTCTCCACTGCGCTTGAGTCAGGTGCATTCCCCCTCCTTTGCCTATATCGTGGGCAGATGTATAGGCTTGAATGGCCTTTTGCTGCTCCTCCATCCTCTGAAGCATATAGAGGGTTGAATTCCACCTCGTTACCACCTCTTGCTTCAGATGATGGCAGGGCAGGTTCAGGACTGTTTGCTGGTGCTCCAGTCTTCGGCACGCGGTGGCTGAATGCCGAAAGTGGCCCGCAATTCTTCGGGCCACCGACAGCATCTCTTGCACGCCCCTGTCGTTTTTTAAATAATTCTGCACCACCAAATTCAATGTATATGCAAAACATGGGACGTGCTGGAATTTGCCCAGATGTAATGCACGCACAATATTGGTGGCTTTGTCCGATGTCACAAATCCCCAGGAGAGTCCAATTGGGGTAAGCCATTCTGAGATGATGTTCCTCAGTTTCCGTAAGAGGTTGTCTGCTGTGTGCCTCTTATGGAAAGCGGTGATACAAAGCGTAGCCTGCCTAGGAACGAGTTGGCGTTTGCGAGATGCTGCTACTGGTGCCGCCGCTGCTGTTCTTGCTGCGGGAGGCAATACATCTACCCAGTGGGCTGTCACAGTCATATAGTCCTGAGTCTGCCCTGCTCCACTTGTCCACATGTCCGTGGTTAAGTGGACATTGGGTACAACTGCATTTTTTAGGACACTGGTGACTCTTTTTCTGACGTCTGTGTACATTTTCGGTATCGCCTGCCTAGAAAAATGGAACCTAGATGGTATTTGGTACCGGGGGCACAGTACCTCAATCAAGTCTCTAGTTGCATGTGAATTAACGGTGGATACCGGACACACGTTTCTCACCACCCAGGCTGACAAGACTTGAGTTATCCGCTTTGCAGCAGGATGACTGCTGTGATATTTCATCTTCCTCGCAAAGGACTGTTGGACAGTCAATTGCTTACTGGAAGTAGTACAAGTGGTCTTCCGACTTCCCCTCTGGGATGACAATCGACTCCCAGCAGCAACAACAGCAGCGCCAGCAGCAGTAGGCGTTACACTCAAGGATGCATCGGAGGAATCCCAGGCAGGAGAGGACTCGTCAGACTTACCAGTGACATGGCCTGCAGGACTATTGGCTTTCCTGTGTAAGGTGGAAATTGACACTGAGGGAGTTGGTGGTGTGGTTTGCAGGAGCTTGGTTACAAGAGGTAGGGATTTAGTGGTCAGTGGACTGCTTCCGCTGTCATCCAAAGTTTTTGAACTTGTCACTGACTTCTGATGAATGCGGTCCAGGTGACGTATAAGGGAGGATGTTCCTAGGTGGTTAACGTCCTTACCCCTACTTATTACAGCTTGACAAAGGCAACACACGGCTTGACACCTGTTGTTCGCATTTTTGTTGAAATAATTCCACACCGAAGAGGTGATTTTTTTTGTATTTTGACCAGGCATGTCAATGGCCATATTCGTCCCATGGACAACAGGTGTCTCCCCGGGTGCCTGACTGAAACAAACCACCTCACCATCAGAATCCTCCTTGTCAATTTCCTCCCCAGCGCCAGCAACACCCATATCCTCATCCTGGTGTACTTCAACAGTGACATCTTCAATTTGACTATCAGGAACTGGACTGCGGGTGCTCCTTCCAGCACTTGCAGGGGGCGTGCAAATGGTGGAAGGCGCAAGCTCTTCCCGTCCAGTGTTGGCAAGGTCAGGCATCGCAACCGACACAATTGGACTCTCCTTGGGGATTTGTGATTTAGAAGAACGCACAGTTCTTTGCTGTGCTTTTGCCAGCTTAAGTCTTTTCATTTTTCTAGCGATAGGATGAGTGCTTCCATCCTCATGTGAATCTGAACCACTAGCCATGAACATAGGCCAGGGCATCAGCCGTTCCTTGCCACTCCGTGTCGTAAATGGCATATTGCCAAGTTTACGCTTCTCATCAGACGCTTTCAATTTTGATTTTTGGGTCATTTTACTGAACTTTTGTTTTTTGGATTTTACATGCTCTCTACTATGACATTGGGCATCGGCCTTGGCAGACGACGTTGATGGCATTTCATCGTCTTGGCCATGACTAGTGGCAGCAGCTTCAGCACGAGGTGGAAGTGGATCTTGATCTTTCCCTATTTTAACCTCCACATTATTGTTCTCCATTTTTTAATGTGTGGAATTATATGCCAATATCAATAGCAATGGCCTACTACTATATATACTGCGCACAACTGAAATGCACCACAGGTATGAATGGATAGTATACTTGACGACACAGAGGTAGGTAGAGCAGTGGCCTTCCGTACCGTACTGCTATATATACTGGTGGTCACTGTCAGCAAACTGCAAAACTAAAATGCACCACAGGTATAGAATCTAGATGGATAGTATACTTGACGACACAGAGGTAGGTAGAGCAGTGGCCTTCCGTACCGTACTGCTATATATACTGGTGGTCACTGTCAGAAACTGCAAAACTAAAATGCACCACAGGTATAGAATCTAGATGGATAGTATACTTGACGACACAGAGGTAGGTAGAGCAGTGGCCTTCCGTACCGTACTGCTATATATACTGGTGGTCACTGTCAGCAAACTGCAAAACTAAAATGCACCACAGGTATAGAATCTAGATGATTTTATACTTGACGACACAGAGGTAGGTAGAGCAGTGGCCTTCCGTATCATACTGCTATATATACTGGTGGTCACTGTCAGCAAACTGCAAAACTAAAATGCACCACAGGTATAGAATCTAGATGGATAGTATACTTGACGACACAGAGGTAGGTAGAGCAGTGGCCTTCCGTACCGTACTGCTATATATTCTGGTGGTCACTGTCAGCAAACTGCAAAACTAAAATGCACCACAGGTATAGAATCTAGATGGATAGTATACTTGACGACACAGAGGTAGGTAGAGCAGTGGCCTTCCGTACCGTACTGCTATATATACTGGTGGTCACTGTCAGCAAACTGCAAAACTAAAATGCACCACAGGTATAGAATCTAGATGGATAGTATACTTGACGACACAGAGGTAGGTAGAGCAGTGGCCTTCCGTACCGTACTGCTATATATACTGGTGGTCACTGTCAGCAAACTGCAAAACTAAAATGCACCACAGGTATAGAATCTAGATGATTTTATACTTGATGACACAGAGGTAGGTAGAGCAGTGGCCTTCCGTATCATACTGCTATATATACTGGTGGTCACTGTCAGCAAACTGCAAAACTAAAATGCACCACAGGTATAGAATCTAGATGGATAGTATACTTGACGACACAGAGGTAGGTAGAGCAGTGGCCTTCCGTACCGTACTGCTATATATTCTGGTGGTCACTGTCAGCAAACTGCAAAACTAAAATGCACCACAGGTATAGAATCTAGATGGATAGTATACTTAACGACACAGAGGTAGGTAGAGCAGTGGCCTTCCGTACCGTACTGCTATATATACTGGTGGTCACTGTCAGCAAACTGCAAAACTAAAATGCACCACAGGTATAGAATCTAGATGGATAGTATACTTGATGACACAGAGGTAGGTAGAGCAGTGGCCTTCCGTACCGTACTGCTATATATACTGGTGGTCACTGTCAGCAAACTGAAAAACTAAAATGCACCACAGGTATAGAATCTAGATGGATAGTATACTTGACGACACAGAGGTAGGTAGAGCAGTGGCCTTCCGTACCGTACTGCTATATATACTGGTGGTCACTGTCAGCAAAACTCTGCACTGTACTCCTCCTATATAATACAGCTGCTCCCCAGTCCCCACAATAAAGCAGTGTGAGCACAGATATATGCAGCACACTGAGCACAGATATGGAGCGTTTTTCACGCAGAGAACGGATAAAACTGGTGGTCACTGATCAGCAAAACTCTGCACTGTACTACTCCTATATAATACAGCTGCTCCCCAGTCCCCACAATTAAGCAATAAGCACAAATATTTGCAGCAACATTAATAAACGGAGAGGACGCCAGCCACGTCCTCTCCCTAACATTTCCAATGCACTAGTGAAAATGGCGGCGACGCGCGGCTCCTTATATAGAATACGAATCTCGCGAGAATCCGACCGCGGGATGATGACATTCGGGCGCGCTCGGGTTAACCGAGCCATACGGGAGAATCCGAGTATGCCTCGGACCCGTGTAAAATGGGTGAAGTTCGGGGGGGGTTCGGTTTCCGAGGAACCGAACCCGCTCATCACTAGTATTAATATGAGATATGGAAGGAGAGAAGGGGAGACATGTGTCTTTGTAATAGCCCTGGCTCAGTTCTGTGGTGACAATGCTGATGCCCAGTGTCCCTGGCTCAGTTCTATGGTGACAGTGCTAATGCCCAGTACCTTCCGCAGTTGCCAGCTCCAGCTGGATGTCGCGATCCCTGACACACAGTATCACTTGGTCACTGTAGTCTCGCCCGCTCGGCAGCTGCCTGTGCATAGTATGCCTTTTTGGAAGCGATCGCTGCCTGGCTGTCTCTAAACCTGGGTCAAGCTAGTGTGGGCGCTATGCGTTGCCGCATTCAGCCCTGACCCCTTGTCCTGCTCTGGGAACACCACCTCTGCGTCACTCCTGCTCCTCGTCACGTGTGTCCACACACTGGCCCTCCTGCACGCTCTTCACACTGCAGCTCCTATTTCCTCCTCTGCACACATGTAATGTTGCAACTCCCCAGCTCACTCCTCACACAGGTCACAGGGTTATCAAAATAGAGGGCTTTTCCTTTCCTGCTTCAGAGCTGAGTCTGCCTTCCCTGGGTCCTAGTGCCCCTCTTGTTCCATTAACCCTGTGTTGTCAGAATCTTGAATAGTCTGAGGGAATCTCTGATATCTCTAGGGCAATTTTGCAGGGGTTCCTGCTGGTACAGGGGTACCACACTCCTTTTAGAGGAGTCACAACGCCAGGCCAGCTGTGCCTCGCCAAACATTATAAATCAAATGATGCAGGTGGTGCTCCCATCTGTTGGCCCATCTCTCCAACTTTCTTCACAGGTCTGCAAAGCGATAACGAGATATCATTATTTATTATTTTATTTATTTATTAACAGTTTCTTATATAGCGCAGCAAATTCCGTTGCGCTTTACAATTTGAAATAACAATAACAACTGGGAGATAACAAACAGTCATATAGGTAGGAATGCCCTGCTCGCAAGTTTACATCAATCTATATAATGTGAATTAGCAGTATGCACAGTGTCACATATAATGTGAATTAGCAGCATGCACAGTGTGGCATATAATGTGAATTAGCAGCATGCACAGTATGGCATATAATGTGAATTAGCAGCATGCACAGTATGGCATATAATGTGAATTAGCAGCATGCACAGTGTGGCATATAATGTGAATTAGCAGCATGCACAGTGTGGCATATAATGTGAATTAGCAGCATGCACAGTGTGGCATATAATGTGAATTAGCAGCATGCACAGTGTGGCATATAATGTGAATTAGCAGCATGCACAGTGTGGCATATAATGTGAATTAGCAGCATGCACAGTGTGGCATATAATGTGAATTGGCAGCATGCACAGTATGGCATATAATGTGAATTAGCAGCATGCACACAGTATGGCATATAATGTGAATTAGCAGCATGCACAGTATGGCATATAATGTGAATTGTCAGCATGCACAGTATGGCATATAATGTGAATTAGCAGCATGCACAGTATGGCATATAATGTGAATTGGCAGCATGCACAGTATGGCATATAATGTGAATTAGCAGCATGTACAGCATGGCATATAATGTGAATTAGCAGCATGCACAGTATGGCATATAATGTGAATTAGCAGCATGCACAGTGTGGCATATAATGTGAATTAGCAGCATGCACAGTATGGCATATAATGTGAATTAACAGCATGCACAGTGTGGCATATAATGTGAATTAGCAGCATGCACAGCATGGCATATAATGTGAATTAGCAGCATGCACAGTGTGGCATATAATGTGAATTAGCAGAATGCACAGTGTGGCATATAATGTGAATTAGCAGCATGTACAGCATGGCATATAATGTGAATTAGCAGCATGCACAGCATGGCATATAATGTGAATTAGCAGCATGCACAGTGTGGCATATAATGTGAATTAGCAGCATGCACAGTATGGCATATAATGTGAATTAGCAGCATGCACAGTGTGGCATATAATGTGAATTAGCAGAATGCACAGTGTGGCATATAATGTGAATTAGCAGCATGCACAGTGTGACATATAATGTGAATTAGCAGAATGCACAGTGTGGCATATAATGTGAATTAGCAGCATGCACAGTGTGGCATATAATGTGAATTGGCAGTATGCACAGTGTGGCATATAATGTGAATTAGCAGAATGCACAGTGTGGCATATAATGTGAATTAGCAGCATGCACAGTGTGACATATAATGTGAATTAGCAGAATGCACAGTGTGGCATATAATGTGAATTAGCAGCATGCACAGTGTGGCATATAATGTGAATTAGCAGAATGCACAGTGTGGCATATAATGTGAATTAGCAGCATGCACAGTGTGGCATATAATGTGAATTGGCAGTATGCACAGTGTGGCATATAATGTGAATTAGCAGAATGCACAGTGTGGCATATAATGTGCCTTAGCAGCATGCACAGCATGGCATATAATGTGAACTGGGGGCATGCACATTATGGCATATAATGTGAATTGGCAGCATGCACAGTGTGGCATATAATGTGCCTTAGCAGCATCCACAGTGTGGCATATAATGTGAACTGGGGGTATGCACAAAGTGTAGCATATAATCTGAATTAGGGCATTCCCCTTGTGGCATACAATGTGAACTGGGGGCATGCACAATGTGGCACATAATGTGAATTGGCAACATGCATAGTGTTATGGTTTGGGTACGTAATCCCGACAGCGGGATCCCGACAGCCGCAATCCTAGTCATACCCCTAACCCTAAACCCCCTAAATCAAACCTTAACTCACCCTTCCTGCAGCCTAACCCTAACTCACCCTAGTGTCTACTCTAACCCTGGTACTTACCACTGGAATGTGTCGGTCTTCTGACTTTCGGGATCCTGACTGCCGGTATTTTGACCACATCCCCAGTGTGACATATAAGGGGAATTCAATTGTTTCTCCTCAAGGCCACCACTAGATAGCATGAAACAAAGTAATTCAATTGTTGCTCCAATCAGCGCGATGAACCGCGGGTAGACACATTTTAGCTTGCAGCACCCCGGAGGTGGCGAGCTGAAATGTGTGAAAAGTGACCCATTTGGGCATTCAACAGCACTTTTCACACCGCGACCACCACTTTGGTCAGGTTTAGTCGTTTTACACAGCTGAACCCGACCAGTGGCGGATCTAGACTTAACTTTTAGGGGGGGCAGTTTAAGAATGATGACTCCTCCCCCTAATCATAGCTCCTCCCACTTATAAATGCCCCTCCCATTCACTTCTAAAATTTCCTATTGTTGCCATTACTAATAAAATGTTGCCAGTTAGTGGAGAGAACCCTGCGCACTGGTGATACAGACTGGCGAATCGCCATTCCTGCATGCATCTGCACATTCGTAGATCACACATGCACAATCGTGCAAGCCAGATTTGGACTACCAGTCCACTTTCAGAGAGAAAAAAGTGAAATACATTTATTTTAGCAGGAAAAAAAGCTTTATATAAATACAAATTTCTTTTAATAGATCCTGTGATGGCATCAGTAATAGGACAACAATGGTATACACTATAGCACACGGTTTGAGCCGAAATTCACATTACAGTACACTCTATTAGCCAAAATTCACATTATAGCATGCAAAATGAGCCGAAATTCACATTATAGCACACAGAATGAGCCAAAAGTCACATTATAGCACGCAGAATGAGCCGAAATTCACATTATAGCACACAGAATGAGCCAAAAGTCACATTATAGCACACAGACTGTGCCGAAATTCACATTATAGCACACAGAATGAGCCGAAATTCACATTGTAGCACACAGAATGAGCCAAAAGTCACATTATAGCACACAGAATGAGCCGAAATTCACATTATAGCACACAGAAAGACTGCGTAAGGAATATAATATGACAGCAGCAGCATAAACACGCCGTCCGTGCTTGCAGAGCGCTGCTTGGTGCATCACTTTGGCCTGCAAGGGGTTAAGGTTTTTGCAGTGGGAGGAACGTTGAGTGAGGAACTGGTAGGCCATTGGCCGGATTGTGGAAAGGGGCTGTACAGCCTGGATATAGGTGGCTAACCCACCATTTCCTGCCTCTTTCAGTGTCTTCACGCAGGCAGTGCAAGTATTGTTCATTTATTCAGTAATATATACTTTTATTTTTCTTCTCTTTTTTCCTTATCTTCTCTTTCCTATATTCCTACTGCTACATTCATCCTATTCCTAACTCTTTTATTCTTCTTCTCCTACTCTCTTGGAGGTTATTGCTGGTATTCTCCCCCCCCCCCCCTTTGCCTGCTGTGACTCCTCTTCCCCTGGGCATGTCGGGGTTACGAAACCCCCCTTCCCGTCCTGCACGCAGCGCTGGCCTCCCCGCCCGGCTTTTAGATTCCCCTGATGTTCCGCCGGGTCGGGGAAGCCCTGCTGCTGCGGCTGCTGTGGCTGTGAGGGAGACGAGGGCTGTGCGCGGCCGAGCTCGGCCGCCCGCCCGCGCTCCCCCACGTGCGTCCTCCTCGTCTCCTTCCCCGCTGCAATCAGCGGCGGGGGACGGAGCTGCTGTGGCTGTTAGGGAAACTAGGGCTGTGCGCGGCCGAGCTCGGCCGCCCGCCCGCGCTCCCCCACGTGCGTCCTCCCCGTCTCCTTCCCCGCTGCAATCAGCGGCGGGGGACGGAGCGCCGGGGAGCAGGAGAAGCCTCAGGCGGCCTGCCAGGGACGGTGTTTTACCGTCCCTGGCCCCGCCGCTTCTTACAGCGGGTGGCAGCGCGGGTCACGTGGGGCGGGGGCGGAGCTCCCGCCCGGCGGCCCGGCGGCTCTCACCAGTCCCCAACACGGCTGCCTCAGTTAGTGGGCGGGTGGGGGGTCGCGCGGCAGCTGGACTACTGCCTGCGCGTGCAGCAAACATGGCGCACAGCAGGGGGGCCCACATGAGGCTTACCCCCTCTGTGCCACTACCCCCCCACCCGTGTGGTCAGCGCCCTCCCGCGTTGGGGTGGGGCGTCGCCCCCGCTCCGCGCCAGCGGGGGGGGCATTAGCTGTTACAGACAGTGCGGGGCCGGTCGTACGGGGGCGGCCCGCGCCCGCCCGCGGTGTGCCTGCCCGTCCGACCTCCCCTTTCGTGGTGGGGCCCGGGGCGTCGGGCCCATCCAGGACGCCCGCCTTGGCAAGTGGCTCGGCCGCCGCCCGCGGCCGCGCGCCGCCTGGCAGACAGCGGACGGGATCGCGCCTGCCAGCTAATCACCCCACTAGGGGGCGGCGTGCGCAGGCGGATCCCGACCCAGCACCCCCTCCCCGCATCCATTTTTCAACTGCCGACGCTTCCGCGGCCAGCTCTCAGTCCGACGTCGGACTCCTCCCTTCTAGTGGCGACGACTCTCCGGCTTCTCCCCCTGTGGCCGACGCTCGGGTCGGTAGACAGTCGAGGGGCCGGCAGTCTATACGCGGTCTGGCGCAGCCAGACGGTGGTGCCATGATTCCCGACAGTGAGGGATCCTCCGGATCCTTGCTCCCGACGGGAGGTTTGCGTACCGCACGTCGGGCGCGTGACGCGCGGAGGAGGTCCGTCCTTACTTCACCTGCCCCTGCGACTGCACCCTTGGTGGACGCCTCCGTCTTGTCCGCCATTTGTGCCGCTGTAGTGTCAGCGGTGGCTCCCTTGTTATCCTCCGTACCCGGGGGACTGGGGCGGCCCACCGCTTCCTTGGCGGATAGCATTGCGCAATCCCTTATTCCACTTCTGTCTACTGGGGCAACTACCCCCCCTTTTGCCCCGCTCCCGGTGGCTGCGGGACCGGTGGCGATGCAGGGGAACAATGTCTCTTTTGTCTCCCCAGCCACGGTAGTCGGATCGGCAATGGAGTCCGCCGGTGTATCCACGAGTCATTCGGTGGCCGGAGGCGCGGACGGCGTTCCCTCTCGAGCAGGTGAGTCTTCCTCGGACCCTGACTGGTCCAAGGGGAGCGCTAGCGGCTTGGGTTCGGGTACTCGCTCCAGCGCCTCTAGCATAGGTAGCAGCGCAGGTAGGATTTCCGGCAAGCGCAGTAGGCGCAGGCGTCGGGGCACAGATTCCTCCCTTGCCTCTACTTCCTCGGAGGGTCTGTCCTCCTCAGATGGCGGCTTGCACAGGGTGAAGCGTCGTAGACAACGCAAGCGGCGGTATTCCACCTCGTCCGCGTCCCAAGTATCGGTGAAATCAGACACCGTGCACTGCGCCAATACGGCGGTGCAACGTGGACTCAGGCCCCGGATCCGGGACCGTATCCGTAAGGGCCAATATGTGAACATTTTTGCCCTTACCAGCGACGATCGCAAAGCCTTGCTTTCGGCTAAGAAAAAGGGGCAGGGTAGCGAGGACACTTTGCGGTCCTACCAGAATTGGGTCCGCTGCATGTTGATCTTTGCGGCGTGTTACCTAGAGACGCGCCCGGATGAACATATGAACGTGGTGCGCTATCAATTTCTTATACACGTTCTGTACCATAAGTACAAAGGGTCTGCCTGGCGGCGCTACGACGAGGATTTCCGACGCAAACAACATGGCCGGGAGATCTATAACTTTGGTAAAAAAGACGTGGAATTGTGCTCTGAACTGACACAAGGTTCGGCCGCCACAGATGACGGCGGCACGGCAAGACGATGGGCAAAAAAACCTGCCTCTCGTTCTGCCGGCTTTCGCGGAGGCGCAGGGCGCGCGGGGCATGGGAAATGCTTCGCTTTTAATAATGCACAATGCGACTTGGGGGGGCGATGTCGTTTTCGCCACTCCTGTATCAGATGTGGCGGGGGCCACAGCATTAAAGATTGCCCCAGTCCTGGGACCGGGAGTGCTTTTGGCTCGCAGCCCCGACAGAGTCGCGCTCCCGCGGCCACCGGCGCTAGCCACAGCTCCCACCCCAATTAGACTTTGCGCGCTCATTCCCTGGCTGCGACGATACCCGCGGTCGGGGGACGCCCGATTTTTACACTTAGGTTTCGCGTCGGGTTTCCCCTTGCCGATACATGGACGGGTGGGTCCTGGGGCGGGTACTAACCTGCGTTCGGCTCGGGAGTTTCCGGACGTGCTCCGGCACAAGGTAGAGGCGGAGGTGACCTTAGGGAGGATGATAGGCCCTTTCCGGGAGCCCCCCTTGCCAGACTTGGTCTTGTCCCCCGTAGGCGTAGTGCCCAAAAAGACAGCGGGCAAATTTCGCCTCATCCAACACCTTTCCTGTCCTTCGGGGTCCTCGGTTAATGACGCTATCCCTGCTGACCAGTGTAGGGTCGTTTACCTGTCCTTTGATTCGGCCATTGACACCGTACGGTCTTTTGGCCCAGGGGCAGTTATGTGTAAGTTGGACATCCAGTCTGCGTTTCGTCTCCTTCCGCTGCACCCTTCCGCCTTCAGGTTTATGGGTTTTAAGCTGGACGATGGCTACTACATAGATCGGTGCCTCCCGATGGGTTGTTCTATCTCTTGCGCCTACTTTGAGAGATTCAGTTCCTTCCTCCACTGGTGTCTCCAGCAGGCAACGGGCGAACGGGGAATTTCCCACTACTTGGACGATTTTCTGTTTATCGGCCCCTCAGACTCCCCTCGCTGCGTCAACCTGCTGCAGGGGGCTCTGGCCCTCTTTGCGCGCTTCGGGGTTCCGGTTGCACCAGAAAAGACGGAGGGACCCTCCGCCTCCTTGGTTTACCTCGGGATCCAGATTGATACGGTCAGGGGTCTCTGTAGGCTTCCTTCGGACAAGGTGTTGCGTTTACGTGACGGTATCATATATGCGCTGTCCGCGGGCAAGCTCACTCTCAAGCAGGCCCAATCCCTATTGGGCCTGTTTAACTTTGCTTGCAAAGTGATCCCCATGGGCAGGGTTTTCTGTAGAAAATTGGAACGGGCTACCGTGGGGGTTAGACGCCCGCATCATTTCCTCAGGTTGTCCCTCGAAATCCGTCGGGATCTAAGCATTTGGGACGAATTTCTTGTTCGTTTCAACGGCACCTGTATTTGGCAGGAGGCGATCGTGTCTAGCCCGACCCTGGAGCTTTTCACGGACGCCTCCGGCGCTTTCGGGTTTGGCGCTTATTTTGCGGGTCGTTGGTGTGCCTCTCCTTGGCCGCATGCCTGGCTTCGCATGGGCCTCACTACGAACATGCTGTTGCTGGAAATTTTTCCTATTCTGGTCGCTTTAGACTTATGGCGCGATGCCCTGCGTAATAAACATGTTGTCTTCTGGTGCGACAATCTGGGCGTGGTTTTTGCCATCAACCGCCAAAAATCCACGTCCTTGCCGGTATTGCGGGTCATTGCGCAGATAGTCTTGTTATGTTTGGTCAACAACATTACGTTGCGAGCCAAACATGTCCCTGGCGTGCGTAACGAAATTGCAGATGCCCTGTCACGTGGCGATTTGCAGCGATTTAGGCGCTTGGCTCCTGCAGCTCTCCTCCATGGGGAATTATGTCCTGCTTCTGTGTGGCAGGTCATCCACCCGGAATGGAGGCGTTAGCCCACAGGTCATTGGCCCCTGCAACTTTTGCGGCCTATCGGGCCGCCTGGGAGCGGTGGTGTCGCTTCATCCGGGAGAGAGGCCAGTGTGGTAAGACCTCTCATGATTTACTCTTAGATTACATCTGGGTTCTGTACTCCGACGGTATTTCGCGGGCGTCTGTTAACAGGGTTCTGGCAGGTATCTCTTACTTTCTGCAGCTGCGGGGGGAAGCGGATTTTACGAAGTCCTTTTTCCTCCGGCGGGTGTTGAAAGGTTGGGCTCGGGCCACCCCGCCCCTCCCGGATACCCGCCAGCCGATCACCGGTGCTTTGCTGAGGCGGATTTTGGGATCCCTACCGAGCATTTGCTTTTCGGGATACGAGGTTCGCCTCTTCCGGGCGGCCTTTACTATGGCCTTCCACGGTGCGTTCAGGGTGGGTGAGCTGGTGTCCGTCTCTCGGGCTTCGGTCTCGCCCATGCTGGAGGCCCACGTCGTCATCCGCCCCGACGGTTTATGGTGCAGAATTCAGCGATCCAAGACTGACGTAGCCGGCAGGGGGCAGTGGGTTCGAATGGGTCCGGCTCGTGCGCGGGGCATTTGTCCAGTTTCCGCGGCCCGGGCATATTCGTCCATACGGCCTCCAACGCCCACCGGGTGGCTCGTCCATTGTGACGGCGCCCCGTTGACCAGATATCAATTCCGGTCGGTTTTGGGGCGTTGTATTTTGTACCTGGGTCTATCTCCGGCCGACTATGGGACTCACTCTTTCCGCATCGGCGCTGCTTCAGCTGCCGCTGCGGCGGGTTGGTCCGAGGTCGAAGTCCGGGCACTGGGTAGGTGGAGGTCTGGTGCAGTCAGGCGCTATATCAGGCCTTTTCCTCCCAGTGCGCCCCTTTGAGGACTAGCCGCTCGTCGCAGTTGCACTTTGTGATTGCGGGGGCCTTGAGGAATTTTTGTTTTATCGTTGGTTTTAATTTCGGCTTTTGCCGGCTAACGAAGTTTCGTTTTTGCCTCAAGTCAAATTGGGCGGCCCCCCCCCCCCCACACAATCCCCCCCCGTTAGGGCTGCAGTCAGGATTCTTATTTACATACCTTATTTATATCATTCCTAACCTTAGCACACCTTATTTTGCAGGGCGGCGGTTAGATCCGCACTTTCTATGGTTTGTCGGCCATTCCTACATCTACTGGCTGTCCGTGTCGGCTCTGGCTTGCGACACTGCCCGGTTTCCGGAGCTGCAGGCTGTGCGCTGGTTGGGGCGTAGAGGCCTCCGCTGGGATGGCCTGCGGGACTGGCTTCGGGCGGCAGTTGGCCGATTTGGGTACCCCCTGATTTTGGTCTTGCATCTGGGGGGCAATGATCTGGTACGCCGCACTGGGCTCGACATTCGCCTCGAAATCAGGTGCCAGCTACTGGAACTCATGGCTGACTGGCCGTTTTGCCTCATCCTCTGGTCGGACATCGTTCCTCGGCGGTCTTGGCGCGGAGCCTTTAACCCCGGGGCGATTGACCTGGTTCGGAGGAGGGTCAATTCGGTCGTTGGTCGTGCTGTCCTCCAGCATGGCGGGCTGGTTGTGCCGCACGGTGGTATTTCCTACCGTGACCCGACACAATACCGGTCTGACGGGGTGCATTTGTCCCCGGCTGGCATGCTTATCTTCCTGGAGGACATTATTTACATTCTTAGGTCCCTATAGATAGCTCTTTCCTGTTCATAGTTCATTTGGTTTGTGCTTTCTTAAGTCTCTCTAGTTAGTTTTTTCTGTTTTGTTGTGTGGGTTTTTTAGTTCGGTGGCGGTGGCAGGTTTGTAACCTGGCAGTTGGCCGGTTTTCTGAACGGTTACTTAAGTTTAATGATGAGTTCACAGTTAGTCAGTTTGGGTGTATTTATAGGTAATTTATATCTTTTAGAATTAGTTTACGGGCATCATTTTCACAAGTGGGTCCATATAATTAGTATAAAACATATGTGGATGTCGGGGCCGGTGGCCCAACTTTTATCCCGTAGGGGCGGAGCGTACCTCCGTCCCTGCAACCGTTGGGGGACAGGGGTAGTGGCAGAAGGTCGACCCCTGTCCTTGGATTTTTGATTTTCGATGTCTGGGATGGAGGCAGCAGGCCGATCCCGGAACATCTGGGGCAGGAGGCTCCCTAACACATATGTTTTTTACTGCTTGTTTTTTATGTATTATAATGTTTATCACCCATGTTACATTTATTATGTTTAACCGTTCTTCTCCTCGCCACCTTTAGTTAGAGAGGGAAGTCTGCATTTTAGTTTTAGTATTTAATAGGCCTCCCTCTCAGTCAGAAAATAAAAGCTGACCCCTTTCACGCCAACTACAGTTGTGGTGTCTTTATTTCATAAGATAAGTGTGCTTGAGTGGCGCGTGGAAGCATCTGACGTGTGAGGTTTATGAGCCGAAATTCACATTATAGCACACAGTATGAGCCGAAATTCACATTATACCACACAGAATTAGAGATGAGCGCCTGAAATTTTTCGGGTTTTGTGTTTTGGTTTTGGGTTCGGTTCCGCGGCCGTGTTTTGGGTTCGAACGCGTTTTGGCAAAACCTCACCGAATTATTTTTGTCGGATTCGGGTGTGTTTTGGATTCGGGTGTTTTTTTACAAAAACACTAAAAAACAGCTTAAATCATAGAATTTGGGGGTCATTTTGATCCCAAAGTATTATTAACCTCAAAAACCATAATTTACACTCATTTTCAGTCTATTCTGAATACCTCACACCTCACAATATTATTTTTAGTCCTAAAATTTGCACCGAGGTCGCTGTGTGAGTAAGATAAGCGACCCTAGTGGCCGACACAAACACCGGGCCCATCTAGGAGTGGCACTGCAGTGTCACGCAGGATGTCCCTTCCAAAAAACCCTCCCCAAACAGCACATGACGCAAAGAAAAAAAGAGGCGCAATGAGGTAGCTGTGTGAGTAAGATTAGCGACCCTAGTGGCCGACACAAACACCGGGCCCATCTAGGAGTGGCACTGCAGTGTCACGCAGGATGGCCCTTCCAAAAAACCCTCCCCAAACAGCACATGACGCAAAGAAAAAAAGAGGCGCAATGAGGTAGCTGTGTGAGTAAGATTAGCGACCCTAGTGGCCGACACAAACACCGGGCCCATCTAGGAGTGGCACTGCAGTGTCACGCAGGATGGCCCTTCCAAAAAACCCTCCCCAAACAGCACATGACGCAAAGAAAAAAAGAGGCGCAATGAGGTAGCTGACTGTGTGAGTAAGATTAGCGACCCTAGTGGCCGACACAAACACCGGGCCCATCTAGGAGTGGCACTGCAGTGTCACGCAGGATGTCCCTTCCAAAAAACCCTCCCCAAACAGCACATGACGCAAAGAAAAAAAGAGGCGCAATGAGGTAGCTGTGTGAGTAAGATTAGCGACCCTAGTGGCCGACACAAACACCGGGCCCATCTAGGAGTGGCACTGCAGTGTCACGCAGGATGTCCCTTCCAAAAAACCCTCCCCAATCAGCACATGATGCAAAGAAAAAGAAAAGAAAAAAGAGGTGCAAGATGGAATTGTCCTTGGGCCCTCCCACCCACCCTTATGTTGTATAAACAAAACAGGACATGCACACTTTAACCAACCCATCATTTCAGTGACAGGGTCTGCCACACGACTGTGACTGATATGACGGGTTGGTTTGGACCCCCCCCAAAAAAGAAGCAATTAATCTCTCCTTGCACAAACTGGCTCTACAGAGGCAAGATGTCCACCTCATCTTCACCCTCCGATATATCACCGTGTACATCCCCCTCCTCACAGATTATCAATTCGTCCCCACTGGAATCCACCATCTCAGCTCCCTGTGTACTTTGTGGAGGCAATTGCTGCTGGTCAATGTCTCCGCGGAGGAATTGATTATAATTCATTTTAATGAACATCATCTTCTCCACATTTTCTGGATGTAACCTCGTACGCCGATTGCTGACAAGGTGAGCGGCGGCACTAAACACTCTTTCGGAGTACACACTTGTGGGAGGGCAACTTAGGTAGAATAAAGCCAGTTTGTGCAAGGGCCTCCAAATTGCCTCTTTTTCCTGCCAGTATAAGTACGGACTGTGTGACGTGCCTACTTGGATGCGGTCACTCATATAATCCTCCACCATTCTATCAATGTTGAGAGAATCATATGCAGTGACAGTAGACGACATGTCCGTAATCGTTGTCAGGTCCTTCAGTCCGGACCAGATGTCAGCATCAGCAGTCGCTCCAGACTGCCCTGCATCACCGCCAGCGGGTGGGCTCGGAATTCTGAGCCTTTTCCTCGCACCCCCAGTTGCGGGAGAATGTGAAGGAGGAGATGTTGACAGGTCGCGTTCCGCTTGACTTGACAATTTTGTCACCAGCAGGTCTTTCAACCCCAGCAGACCTGTGTCTGCCGGAAAGAGAGATCCAAGGTAGGCTTTAAATCTAGGATCGAGCACGGTGGCCAAAATGTAGTGCTCTGATTTCAACAGATTGACCACCCGTGAATCCTTGTTAAGCGAATTAAGGGCTGCATCCACAAGTCCCACATGCCTAGCGGAATCGCTCCGTGTTAGCTCCTTCTTCAATGCCTCCAGCTTCTTCTGCAAAAGCCTGATGAGGGGAATGACCTGACTCAGGCTGGCAGTGTCTGAACTGACTTCACGTGTGGCAAGTTCAAAGGGCATCAGAACCTTGCACAACGTTGAAATCATTCTCCACTGCACTTGAGACAGGTGCATTCCATCTCCTATATCGTGCTCAATTGTATAGGCTTGAATGGCCTTTTGCTGCTCCTCCAACCTCTGAAGCATATAGAGGGTTGAATTCCACCTCGTTACCACTTCTTGCTTCAGATGATGGCAGGGCAGGTTCAGTAGTTTTTGGTGGTGCTCCAGTCTTCTGTACGTGGTGCCTGTACGCCGAAAGTGTCCCGCAATTTTTCTGGCCACCGACAGCATCTCTTGCACGCCCCTGTCGTTTTTTAAAAAATTCTGCACCACCAAATTCAAGGTATGTGCAAAACATGGGACGTGCTGGAATTTGCCCATATTTAATGCACACACAATATTGCTGGCGTTGTCCGATGCCACAAATCCACAGGAGAGTCCAATTGGGGTAAGCCATTCCGCGATGATCTTCCTCAGTTGCCGTAAGAGGTTTTCAGCTGTGTGCGTATTCTGGAAAGCGGTGATACAAAGCGTAGCCTGCCTAGGAAAGAGTTGGCGTTTGCGAGATGCTGCTACTGGTGCCGCCGCTGCTGTTCTTGCGGCGGGAGTCCATACATCTACCCAGTGGGCTGTCACAGTCATATAGTCCTGACCCTGCCCTGCTCCACTTGTCCACATGTCCGTGGTTAAGTGGACATTGGGTACAGCTGCATTTTTTAGGACACTGGTGACTCTTTTTCTGAGGTCTGTGTACATTTTCGGTATCGCCTGCCTAGAGAAATGGAACCTAGATGGTATTTGGTACCGGGGACACAGTACCTCCAACAAGTCTCTAGTTGGCTCTGCAGTAATGATGGATACCGGAACCACGTTTCTCACCACCCAGGATGCCAAGGCCTCAGTTATCCGCTTTGCAGTAGGATGACTGCTGTGATATTTCATCTTCCTCGCAAAGGACTGTTGAACAGTCAATTGCTTACTGGAAGTAGTACAAGTGGGCTTACGACTTCCCCTCTGGGATGACCATCGACTCCCAGCGGCAACAACAGCAGCGCCAGCAGCAGTAGGCGTTACACGCAAGGATGCATCGGAGGAATCCCAGGCAGGAGAGGACTCGTCAGACTTGCCAGTGACATGGCCTGCAGGACTATTGGCATTCCTGGGGAAGGAGGAAATTGACACTGAGGGAGTTGGTGGGGTGGTTTGCGTGAGCTTGGTTACAAGAGGAAGGGATTTACTGGTCAGTGGACTGCTTCCGCTGTCACCCAAAGTTTTTGAACTTGTCACTGACTTATTATGAATGCGCTGCAGGTGACGTATAAGGGAGGATGTTCCGAGGTGGTTAACGTCCTTACCCCTACTTATTACAGCTTGACAAAGGGAACACACGGCTTGACACCTGTTGTCCGCATTTCTGGTGAAATACCTCCACACCGAAGAGCTGATTTTTTTGGTATTTTCACCTGGCATGTCAACGGCCATATTCCTCCCACGGACAACAGGTGTCTCCCCGGGTGCCTGACTTAAACAAACCACCTCACCATCAGAATCCTTCTGGTCAATTTCCTCCCCAGCGCCAGCAACACCCATATCCTCCTCATCCTGGTGTACTTCAACACTGACATCTTCAATCTGACTATCAGGAACTGGACTGCGGGTGCTCCTTCCAGCACTTGCAGGGGGCATGCAAATAGTGGAAGGCGCATGCTCTTCACGTCCAGTGTTGGGAAGGTCAGGCATCGCAACCGACACAATTGGACTCTCCTTGTGGATTTGGGATTTCAAAGAACGCACAGTTCTTTGCGGTGCTTTTGCCAGCTTGAGTCTTTTCAGTTTTCTAGCGAGAGGCTGAGTGCTTCCATCCTCATGTGAAGCTGAACCACTAGCCATGAACATAGGCCAGGGCCTCAGCCGTTCCTTGCCACTCCGTGTGGTAAATGGCATATTGGCAAGTTTACGCTTCTCCTCCGACAATTTTATTTTAGGTTTTGGAGTCCTTTTTTTTCTGATATTTGGTGTTTTGGATTTGACATGCTCTGTACTATGACATTGGGCATCGGCCTTGGCAGACGACGTTGCTGGCATTTCATCGTCTCGGCCATGACTAGTGGCAGCAGCTTCAGCACGAGGTGGAAGTGGATCTTGATCTTTCCCTAATTTTGGAACCTCAACTTTTTTGTTCTCCATATTTTATAGGCAGAACTAAAAGGCACCTCAGGTAAACAATGGAGATGGATGGATTGGATACTAGTATACAATTATGGACGGACTGCCACGGTTAGGTGGTATAAAAAAACCACGGTTAGGTGGTATATATTGTAATACAATTATGGATGGACGGACTGCCTGCCGAGTGCCGACACAGAGGTAGCCACAGCCGTGAACTACCGCACTGTACACTGGTTGATAAAGAGATAGTAGTATACTCGTAACAACTAGTATGACTGACTATGACGGTATAAAGAATGAAAAAAAAACCACGGTTAGGTGGTATATATTGTAATACAATTATGGATGGACGGACTGCCTGCCGAGTTCCGACACAGAGGTAGCCACAGCCGTGAACTACCGCACTGTACACTGGTTGATAAAGAGATAGTAGTATACTCGTAACAACTAGTATGACTGACTATGACGGTATAAAGAATGAAAAAAAAACCACGGTTAGGTGGTATATATTATAATACAATTATGGATGGATGGACTGCCTGCCGACTGCCGACACAGAGGTAGCCACAGCCGTGAACTACCGCACTGTACACTGGTTGATAAAGAGATAGTAGTATACTCGTAACAACTAGTATGACACTATGACGGTATAAAGAATGAAAAAAAAACCACGGTTAGGTGGTATATATTATAATAATACAATTATGGATGGACGGACTGCCTGCCGAGTTCCGACACAGAGGTAGCCACAGCCGTGAACTACCGCACTGTACACTGGTTGATAAAGAGATAGTAGTATACTCGTAACAACTAGTATGACTGACTATGACGGTATAAAGAATGAAAAAAAAACCACGGTTAGGTGGTATATATTGTAATACAATTATGGATGGACGGACTGCCTGCCGAGTTCCGACACAGAGGTAGCCACAGCCGTGAACTACCGCACTGTACACTGGTTGATAAAGAGATAGTAGTATACTCGTAACAACTAGTATGACTGACTATGACGGTATAAAGAATGAAAAAAAAACCACGGTTAGGTGGTATATATTATAATACAATTATGGATGGACGGACTGCCTGCCGACTGCCGACACAGAGGTAGCCACAGCCGTGAACTACCGCACTGTACACTGGTTGATAAAGAGATAGTAGTATACTCGTAACAACTAGTATGACACTATGACGGTATAAAGAATGAAAAAAAAACCACGGTTAGGTGGTATATATTATAATAATACAATTATGGATGGACGGACTGCCTGCCGAGTTCCGACACAGAGGTAGCCACAGCCGTGAACTACCGCACTGTACACTGGTTGATAAAGAGATAGTAGTATACTCGTAACAACTAGTATGACTGACTATGACGGTATAAAGAATGAAAAAAAAACCACGGTTAGGTGGTATATATTGTAATACAATTATGGATGGACGGACTGCCTGCCGAGTTCCGACACAGAGGTAGCCACAGCCGTGAACTACCGCACTGTACACTGGTTGATAAAGAGATAGTAGTATACTCGTAACAACTAGTATGACTGACTATGACGGTATAAAGAATGAAAAAAAAACCACGGTTAGGTGGTATATATTGTAATACAATTATGGATGGACGGACTGCCTGCCGAGTTCCGACACAGAGGTAGCCACAGCCGTGAACTACCGCACTGTACACTGGTTGATAAAGAGATAGTAGTATACTCGTAACAACTAGTATGACTGACTATGACGGTATAAAGAATGAAAAAAAAACCACGGTTAGGTGGTATATATTATAATAATACAATTATGGATGGACGGACTGCCTGCCGAGTTCCGACACAGAGGTAGCCACAGCCGTGAACTACCGCACTGTACACTGGTTGATAAAGAGATAGTAGTATACTCGTAACAACTAGTATGACTGACTATGACGGTATAAAGAATGAAAAAAAAACCACGGTTAGGTGGTATATATTGTAATACAATTATGGATGGACGGACTGCCTGCCGAGTTCCGACACAGAGGTAGCCACAGCCGTGAACTACCGCACTGTACACTGGTTGATAAAGAGATAGTAGTATACTCGTAACAACTAGTATGACTGACTATGACGGTATAAAGAATGAAAAAAAAACCACGGTTAGGTGGTATATATTGTAATACAATTATGGATGGACGGACTGCCTGCCGAGTTCCGACACAGAGGTAGCCACAGCCGTGAACTACCGCACTGTACACTGGTTGATAAAGAGATAGTAGTATACTCGTAACAACTAGTATGACTGACTATGACGGTATAAAGAATGAAAAAAAAACCACGGTTAGGTGGTATATATTATAATAATACAATTATGGATGGACGGACTGCCTGCCGAGTTCCGACACAGAGGTAGCCACAGCCGTGAACTACCGCACTGTACACTGGTTGATAAAGAGATAGTAGTATACTCGTAACAACTAGTATGACTGACTATGACGGTATAAAGAATGAAAAAAAAAACACGGTTAGGTGGTATATATTGTAATACAATTATGGATGGACGGACTGCCTGCCGAGTTCCGACACAGAGGTAGCCACAGCCGTGAACTACCGCACTGTACACTGGTTGATAAAGAGATAGTAGTATACTCGTAACAACTAGTATGACTGACTATGACGGTATAAAGAATGAAAAAAAAACCACGGTTAGGTGGTATATATTGTAATACAATTATGGATGGACGGACTGCCTGCCGAGTTCCGACACAGAGGTAGCCACAGCCGTGAACTACCACACTGTACACTGGTTGATAAAGAGATAGTAGTATACTCGTAACAACTAGTATGACTGACTATGACGGTATAAAGAATGAAAAAAAAACCACGGTTAGGTGGTATATATTATAATACAATTATGGATGGACGGACTGCCTGCCGACTGCCGACACAGAGGTAGCCACAGCCGTGAACTACCGCACTGTACACTGGTTGATAAAGAGATAGTAGTATACTCGTAACAACTAGTATGACACTATGACGGTATAAAGAATGAAAAAAAAACCACGGTTAGGTGGTATATATTATAATAATACAATTATGGATGGACGGACTGCCTGCCGACTGCCGACACAGAGGTAGCCACAGCCGTGAACTACCGCACTGTACACTGGTTGATAAAGAGATAGTAGTATACTCGTAACAACTAGTATGACACTATGACGGTATAAAGAATGAAAAAAAAACCACGGTTAGGTGGTATATATTATAATACAATTATGGATGGACGGACTGCCTGCCGAGTGCCGACACAGAGGTAGCCACAGCCGTGAACTACCGCACTGTACACTGGTTGATAAAGAGATAGTAGTATACTCGTAACAACTAGTATGACTGACTATGACGGTATAAAGAATGGAAAAAAAACCACGGTTAGGTGGTATATATTATAATACAATTATGGATGGACGGACTGCCTGCCGACTGCCGACACAGAGGTAGCCACAGCCGTGAACTACCGCACTGTACACTGGTTGATAAAGAGATAGTAGTATACTCGTAACAACTAGTATGACACTATGACGGTATAAAGAATGAAAAGAAAACCACGGTTAGGTGGTATATATTATAATACAATTATGGATGGACGGACTGCCTGCCGACTGCCGACACAGAGGTAGCCACAGCCGTGAACTACCGCACTGTACACTGGTTGATAAAGAGATAGTAGTATACTCGTAACAACTAGTATGACACTATGACGGTATAAAGAATGAAAAAAAAACCACGGTTAGGTGGTATATATTATAATAATACAATTATGGATGGACGGACTGCCTGCCGACTGCCGACACAGAGGTAGCCACAGCCGTGAACTACCGCACTGTACACTGGTTGATAAAGAGATAGTAGTATACTCGTAACAACTAGTATGACTATGACGACGGTATAAAGAAAGAAAAAAAAATACCACGGTTAGGTGGTATATAATTATACAATTATGGATGGACGGACTGCCTGCCGAGTGCCGACTGCCGACACAGAGGTAGCCACAGCCGTGAACTACCGCACTGTACTGTGTCTGCTGCTAATATAGACTGGTTGATAAAGAGATAGTATACAACAATATACTACTATACTGGTGGTCAGGCACTGGTCACCACTAGTCACACTGGCAGTGGCACTCCTGCAGCAAAAGTGTGCACTGTTTAATTTTAAATTAATATAATATTATGTACTCCTGGCTCCTGCTATAACAACCTGCAGTGCTCCCCAGTCTCCCCCACAATTATTATAAGCTTTTATACATTGATGTGCAGCACACTGGGCTGAGCTGAGTGCACACAGACTGAGTCACACTGTGTGACTGCTGTGTATCGTTTTTTTCAGGCAGAGAACGGATATAGCAGAGAACGGATATATTAAATAAAAGTTAACTTAACAACAACTGCACTGGTCACTGTGGTAAACTCTGTCTGCACAATCTCTCTCTCTCTCTCTCTCTTCTAATCTATTCTAATGGAGAGGACGCCAGCCACGTCCTCTCCCTATCAATCTCAATGCACGTGTGAAAATGGCGGCGACGCGCGGCTCCTTATATAGAATCTGAGTCTCGCGAGAATCCGACAGCGTCATGATGACGTTCGGGCGCGCTCGGGTTAACCGAGCAAGGCGGGAAGATCCGAGTCGCTCGGACCCGTGAAAAAAAAAGTGAAGTTCGTGCGGGTTCGGATTCAAAGAAACCGAACCCGCTCATCTCTACACAGAATGAGGCGATATTCACATTATAGTACATGGTATGAGCCGAAATTCACATTATAGCACAAAGTATGAGCTGAAATTTACATTATAGCATGCAGAATGAGACGATATTCACATTATAGCACATGGTATGAGCCGAAATTCACATTATAGCACACAGAATGATCCGAAATTCACATTATAGCAAACAGAATGAGCCGAAATTCACATTATAGCACACAGAATGAGCCAAAATTCACATTATGCCACATGGAATGAGACAAAATTCAGGGAGAGTGACAGCAGGGACATAGGGACAGGGAGAAAGAGAGAGAGAGACAGAGGGTGGGATGAAGAGAGGTAAGGGTGGAGGGAAAGGGGGGGTCGGAGAGGGAAAGAAAGAGACGAGGAAGGGTGCAGAGGGAAAGGGGGGGGGGATAGCAAGAGGGGGGAGAAAGAGACGGAAGGGTGGAGAGGGGGGGGGGACCACATCTGACTTAGACCTATATTTGATATTTTTATTTTTAGAGTTAGGATGAAAACTAGAATGTACTCACCTTGGGAGGGAGCTGGCAGCCGGGGAGGAAGGAAGTCCAATGGGACGATCCACGGCTGAATATTGTACAGTGGCTGCTGGTCACGGGGGAGGGGCCAGCCACCAGGCAGGAAGATCAGGGTCATTGATGCTCAGGGAGGAGTTGAATCTGTGTGACAGCAGCTGCTGATGGGAAGTGTCCTAATCTCCCGCCCGGTAGCCCAATGAGCCCCTATCACCACAGTACTGCTACAGGCCCCCCCAGTGACCTGCCAGGCACTTTGGTTTCCTGATGCCAGTAGTGCCTGCAGAGACCGATGCCGCCCGACCCCTGCAGCATTGCCTGCACAGTACCCTCCGCAGCACGGCTTAGTTGCTCCCCTGCCTCCAGTCACATCTGTGACTGAGGTAGAGAGTGCAGGTGCCAGCATCGCAGTGGGGTAATCACAACTGTGCACCTCCGGAGCAGAGCTGAATAGCTTACCCCTGCTGCTGGATGAAAGAAATTATAATCTCTTATCTTCTTTCGTCCAGCAGCAGGGGTAAGCTATTCAGCTCTGCTCCGGAGGTGCACAGTTGTGATTACCTCACTGCGATGTCGGCACCTGCAATCTCTATCTAATTTAAATGTCCGTGCCTCCACCCACCCTGCCTTAGTCTCATTCGACTCCTCTCCCAGCACACCACAGTGACTGGAGAGGAGACTTTGGTGAATGCGCTGGAGCTCCAGCACCCGGCAGCTGTCCAATGTGCTCAGTCTGACAGGGCCCGGGCTGGAAGCAGCTGGCGTCACATGTTAAACTGCCCTGTAATGGGGTCCCCTGCGGAGAGCAGCCTGTGTCGGGTGGACGGGTAGCCGCAGCAGAGAGTGCGCGACGTCACTCACTGAGCCTCCTGAGTCTGGCGCACAATGCCGGGCCGGCCCTGCGCTGATGATCGTCGCGCGGGACCCGGCCATCCATCCCGGCGCCGGTTTGTTTAGGGGGGGGCGTTCGCCCTAATTGCCCCCCCGCTATATCCGCCACTGAACCCGACCAGCTAAACCCAGCCTGCAGCCACCCCTCATCCTGCCCTCCATTCACTTTAAATTTCCATCCCACTTTGAAAATCACATTTATGGGGCCAATTCAATTATCTGTGAGTTGCCGAAATATTGCTTTATTGTGGTTACAGGGCCGTTTCTAGACAAATTTTCTCATGCAGTTCCCTCAAGTTGCACACTGTAGAATTACAGCACAGGGACAACGTTAAACGTTTTCTATTTGAATAGCAGGGGTAGCTGCAGCCATCATGCACACTATGGCATATAATGTGAAGTGGGGGCATGCACAATGTGCCAAATAATGTGAACTGCAGGCATATACAGTATGATATATAATGTTAATTGGCAGCATGCTCAGTATGGCATATAATGTGAATTTGCAGCATCCACAGTATGGCATATAATGTGAACTGGGGCTATGCACACAGTGTGGCATATAATCTGAATTGGGGCATTCCCCTTGTGGCATACAATGTGAACTGGGGGCATGCACAATGTGGCATATAATGTGAATTGGAAACATGGATAGTGTTATGGTTTGGGTACGTAATCACAACAGCCACAATTCTAATCATACCCCTAACCCTAAACCCCCTAAGTCTTACCTTAACTCACCATTCCCACAGCCTAACCCACCTCACCCGTAGCCTACCCCTACTGTCTACCCTAACCTTAACCCTGATACTTAACCACTGGAATGTGTCGGTCTTCTGACTTTCAGGATCCTGACTGCCGGTATTTTGACCGCATCCCCAGTGTGACATATAGGGAGAATTCAATTGTTTCTCCCCACGGCCACCACTAGATAGCACCAAACAAAGTAATTCAATTGTTGCTCCATTCGGGCGCGATGAACCGCTGGTAGACACATTTCAGCTTGCAGCACCCCAAATGTGGTGAGCTGAAATGTGTGAAAAGTGACCCTTTTGGGCATTCAACAGCACTTTCACACCGCGACCACCACTTTGGCCAGGTTTAGCCGTTTTACACAGCTGAACCCGACCAGCTAAACCCAGCCTGCAGCCACCCCTCATCCCGCCCTCCACTCACTTCAAATTTCCATCCCACTTTGGAAATCACATTTATGGGGCCAATTCAATTATCTATGAGTTGCCGAAATATTGCCTTATTGTGACTACAGGGCCGTTTCTATACAAATTTTCTCAGCAGTTCCCTCAAGTTGCACACTGCAGAATTACAGCACAGGGACAACGTTAAACGTAATAGAGTGAGAGTTTCAGAAAGTGAGAGGTTTGGAAAGGTTTTTCAGTTTTTTTTAAAGTGGCAATTATTTACAATGCAAAACTAGGTTGATCTTGCTGTGTAAATTATTGCCACTTTAAAAAAAAAATGCAAAACTTTACCAAATCTCTCACTTTTTGAAACTCTCACTCTATTACATTTGGCCCATAATGTTAATTGGCAGCATGCTCAGTATGACATATAGGGGATAATTCTGAGTTGATCGCAGCAGCAAGTTTGTTAGCAATTGGGCAAAACCATGGCCTTCATTCCGAGTTGTTCGCTCTCAAGCTGCTTTTAGCAGATTTACTCACGCTAAGCCGCCGCCTACTGGGAGTGAATCTTAGCTTCTTAAAATTGCGAACGACGTATTCGCAATATTGCGATTACACCTCTCTTAGCAGTTTCTGAGTAGCTCCAGACTTACTCGGCATCTGCGATCAGTTCAGTGCTTATCGTTCCTGGTTTGACGTCACAAACACACCCAGCGTTCGCCGAGACACTCCTCCGTTTCTCCAGCCACTCCCGCGTTTTTCCCAGAAACGGTAGCGTTTTTCCGCACACACCCATAAAACGGCCAGTTTCCGCCCAGTAACACCCACTTCCTGTCAATCACACTACGATCACCAGAACGATGAAAAAGCCGTGAGTAAAATTCCTAACTGCATAGCAAATTTACTTGGCGCAGTCGCACTGCGGACATTGTGCATGCGCACTAAGCGGAAAATCGCTGCGATGCGAAAAAAATTACAGAGTGAACAACTCGGAATGACCCCCCATGTGCACTGCAGGGGGGGCAGATATAACATTTGCAGAGAGAGTTAGATTTGGGTGAGTTATTTCGTTTCTGTGCAGGGTAAATACTGGCTGCTTTATTTTTACACTGCAATTTAGATTTCAGTTTGAATACACCCCACCCAAATCTAACTCTCTCTGCACATGTTATATCTGTCCCCCCTGCAGTGCACATGGTTTTGCCCAATTGCTAACAAACTTGCTGCTGCGATCAACTCAGAATTACCCCCATAATGTGAATTGGCAGCATCCACATTGTGGCATATAACGTGGTCTGGGGGTATGCACACAGTGTGGCATATAATCTGCATTGGGGCATTCCCCTTGTGGCATACAATGTGAACTGGGGGCATGCACAATGTGGCATATAATGTGAATTGGCAACATGCATAGTGTTATAGTTTGGGTACATAATCCCGACAGCAGGATCCTGACAGCCACAATTCTAGTCATACCCCTAACCCTAAATCCCCTCAATCTAACCTTAACTCACCCTTACCGCAGCCTAACCCACCTCACCCACAGCCTACCCCTAGTGTCTACCCTAACCTTAACCCTGGTACTTACCACTGGAATGTGTCGGTCTTCTGACTTTCGGGATCCTGACTGCCGGTATTTTGACCGTATCCCCAGTGTGACACATAGTGGGAATTCAATTGTTTCTCTTCACGGCCACCACTAGATAGCACCAAACAAAGTAATTCAATTGTTGCTCCATTCGGGCGCGATGAACCGCGGGTAGACACATTTCAGCTTGCAGCACTCCGGAGGTGGTGAGCTGAAATGTGTGAAAAGTGACCCTTTTGATCTTTCAACAGCACTTTTCACACCGCGACCACCACTTTGGTCAGGTTTATTTACACAGCTGAACCCGACCAGCTAAACCCAGCCTGCAGCCACCCCTCATCCCGCCCTCCATTCACTTCAAATTTCCATCCCACTTTGGAAATCACATTTATGGGGCCAATTCAATTATCTGTGAGTTGCCGAAATATTGCTTTATTGTGGTTACAGGGCCGTTTCTATACAAATTTTTCCATGAAGTTCCCTCAAGTTGCACACTGTAGAATTACAGCACTAGGACAACGTTAAACGTTTTCTATTTGAATAGTAGGGGTAGCGGCAGCCATGATGCACAGTATGGCATATTATGTGAAGTGGGGGCATGCACAATGTGCCAAATAATGTGAACTGCGGGCATACACAGTATGACAAATAATGTTAATTGGCAGCATGCTCAGTATGGCATATAAAGTGAATTGGCAGCATGCACAATGTGGTTAATTAAATCTTTCCTTCCGCCTAGGTCATTGATATGGTGCCCATACATATGTGGGATTGTCCGCAATGTGATATTGCGCTGTGATTTTCCTTGAAGCTCCCCGAGCGATAAATTGCATCTGAGTGCTTTTTTTGACATTCAATGTGCATACGATCATGCGATAAATCGCATGCCTCTTGCGGCATGAAATCGGGTGATTGAATGCATTGGTGGGCAGTGGGCAAGCATAATAAAACTAGAGATGTGCGGCTAGCACTTTTCGTGTTTTGTGTATTGGTTCTAATTCCACTTTCGTGTTTTGGTTTTGGCTTGGTGTTGCCAAAACCACCCTTTCGTGTTTTGGTTTTGATTTTGGATCTGGATGATTTTTGAAAAAAACATAAAAACAGCTAAAATCACAGAATTTGGGGGTAATTTTGCTCCTACGGTATTATTAACCTCGATAACATTCATTTCCACTAATTTCCAGTCTATTCTGAACACCTCACAATATTGTTTTTAGGCCAAAAAGTTGCACCAAGGTGGCTGTATGACCAAGTTAAGCAACACAAGTGTGTGGCACAAACACCTGGCCCATCTAGGAGTGGCACTGCAGTTGCAGACAAAATGGCACTGTTCAAAAACTAGTCCCCAAACAGCACATGATGCAAAGAAGAAAAAAGAGGTGCACCGAGGCTGCTGTATGACTAAGCCAAGCAGCACAAGTGTGCGCACAAACACCTGGCCCATCTAGGAGTGGCACTGCAGTGTCAGACAGGATGGCACTTTTCAAAAACTAGGCCCGAAACAGCACCCTTATGTAGAAAAGGTGCAATGAGGTAGCTGTATGACTAAGCCAAGCGACACAAACAATTCCCACTGGAATTATACGTCCAAATCACTGGAATTATACGTCCAAATCACTGGAATTAAATGGCAAAATCACGGGAATTAAATGGCAAAATCACTGTAATTAAATGGCAAAATCACTGGAATTAAATGGCAAAATCACTGTAATTATACTGCAAAATCACTGTAATTAATTATACGTCCAAATCACTGGAATAATACGTCCAAATCACTGGAATTAAATAGCAAAATCATTGTAATTGAATGGCAAAATCACTGGAATTATACGTCAAAATCACTGAAATTAAATGGCAGTATCACTAGGGATGTGCACTTGAAATTTTTCGGGTTTTGTGTTTTGGTTTTGTGTTCGGTTCCGCGGCCGTGTTTTGGGTTCGAACGCGTTTTGGCAAAACCTCACTGAATTTTTTTTGTCGGATTCGGGTGTGTTTTGGATTCGGTTTTTTTTTTTAAAAAACCCTAAAAAACAGCTTAAATCATAGAATTTGGGGGTCATTTTGATCCCAAAGTATTATTAACCTCAATAACCATAATTTCCACTCATTTTCAGTCTATTCTGAACACCTCACACCTCACAATATTATTTTTAGTCCTAAAATTTGCACCGAGGTCGCTGGATGACTAAGCTCAGCGACCCAAGTGGCCGACACAAACACCTGGCCCATCTAGGAGTGGCACTGCAGTGTCACGCAGGATGGCCCTTCCAAAAAACACTCCCCAAACAGCACATGACGCAAAGAAAAAAAGAGGCGCAATGAGGTAGCTGTGTGAGTAAGATAAGCGACACAAGTGGCCGACACAAACACCTGGCCCATCTAGGAGTGGCACTGCAGTGTCACGCAGGATGGCCCTTCAAAAAACTACTCCCCAAACAGCACATGACGCAAAGAAAAAAAGAGGCGCAATGAGGTAGCTGTGTGAGTAAGCTAAGCGACCCTAGTGGCCGACACAAACACCTGGCCCATCTAGGAGTGGCACTGCAGTGTCACGCAGGCTGGCCCTTCAAAAAACTACTCCCCAAACAGCACATGACGCAAAGAAAAAAAGATGCGCAATGAGGTAGCTGTGTGACTAAGATAAGCGACCCTAGTGGCCGACACAAACACCTGGCCCATCTAGGAGTGGCACTGCAGTGTCACGCAGGCTGGCCCTTCAAAAAACAACTCCCCAAACAGCACATGACGCAAAGAAGAAAAAAAGAAAAAAGAGGTGCAAGATGGAATTGTCCTTGGGCCCTCCCACCCACCCTTATGTTGTATAAACAGGACATGCACACTTTAACCAACCCATCATTTCAGCGACAGGGTCTGCCACACGACTGTGACTGAAATGACGGGTTGGTTTGGGCCCCCACCAAAAAAGAAGCAATCAATCTCCCCTTGCACAAACTGGCTCTACAGAGGCAAGATGTCCACCTCATCATCATCCTCCGATTCATCACCCCTTTCACTGTGTACATCCCCCTCCTCACAGATTATTAATTCGTCCCCACTGGAATCCACCATCTCAGATCCCCGTGTACTTTCTGGAGGCAATTGCTGCTGGTGAATGTCTCCAAGGAGTAATTGATTATAATTCATTTTAATGAACATCATCTTCTCCACATTTTCTGGAAGTAGCCTCGTACGCCGATTGCTGACAAGGTGAGCGGCGGCACTAAACACTCTTTCAGAGTACACACTGGAGGGAGGGCAACTTAGGTAGAATAAAGCCAGTTTGTGCAAGGGCCTCCAAATTGCCTCTTTTCCCTGCCAGTATACGTACGGACTGTCTGACGTGCCTACTTGGATGCGGTCACTCATATAATCCTCCACCATTCTTTCAATGGTGACAGAATCATATGCAGTGACAGTAGACGACATGTCAGTAATCGTTGGCAGGTCCTTCCGTCCGGACCAGATGTCAGCATCAGACTGCCCTGCATCACCGCCAGCGGGTGGGCTCGGAATTCTGAGCCTTTTCCTCGCACCCCCAATTGCGGGAGAATGTGAAGGAGGAGATGTTGACAGGTCGCGTTCCGCTTGACTTGACAATTTTCTCACCAGCATTTCTTTGAACCCCTGCAGACTTGTGTCTGCCGGAAAGAGAGATACAACGTAGGTTTTAAATCTAGGATCGAGCACGGTGGCCAAAATGTAGTGCTCTGATTTCAACAAATTGACCACCCGTGAATCCTTGTTAAGCGAATTAAGGGCTCCATCCACAAGTCCCACATGCCTAGCGGAATCGCTCTGTGTTAGCTCCTCCTTCAATGTCTCCAGCTTCTTCTGCAAAAGCCTGATGAGGGGAATGACCTGACTCAGGCTGGCAGTGTCTGAACTGACTTCACGTGTGGCAAGTTCAAAAGGTTGCAGAACCTTGCACAACGTTGAAATCATTCTCCACTGCGCTTGAGACAGGTGCATTCCACCTCCTTTGCCTATATCGTGGCCAGATGTATAGGCTTGAATGGCCTTTTGCTGCTCCTCCATCCTCTGAAGCATAAAGAGGGTTGAATGCCACCTCGTTACCACTTCTTGCTTCAGATGATGGCAGGGCAGGTTCAGGTTTTTTTGGTGGTGCTCCAGTCTTCTGTACGCGGTGCCTGCACGCCGAAAGTGGCCCGCAATTCTTCTGGCCACCGACAGCATCTCTTGCATGCCCCTGTCGTTTTTTTAAATAATTCTGCACCACCAAATTCAAGGTATGTGCAAAACATGGGACGTGCTGGAATTTGCCCAGATTTAATGCACACACAATATTGCTGGCATTGTCCGATGCCACAAATCCACAGGAGAGTCCATTTGGGGTAAGCCATTCTGCGATGATCTTCCTCAGTTGCCGTAAGAGGTTTTCAGCTGTGTGCGTATTCTGGAAAGCGGTGATACAAAGCGTAGCCTGCCTAGGAACGAGCTGGCGTTTGAGAGATCCTGCTACTGGTGCCGCCGCTGCTGTTCTTGCGGCGGGAGGCAATACATCTACCCAGTGGGCTGTCACAGTCATGTAGTCCTGAGTCTGCCCTGCTCCACTTGTCCACATGTCCGTGGTTAAGTGGACATTGGGTACAACTGCATTTTTTAGGACACTGGTGAGTCTTTTTCTGACGTCCGTGTACATTCTCGGTATCGCCTGCCTAGAGAAGTGGAACCTAGATGGTATTTGGTAACGGGGGCACACTACCTCAAGAAATTGTCTAGTTCCCTGTGAACTAACGGCGGATACCGGACGCACGTCTAACACCAACATAGTTGTCAAGGCCTCAGTTATCCGCTTTGCAGCAGGATGGCTGCTGTGATATTTCATCTTCCTCGCAAAGGACTGTTGGACAGTCAATTGCTTACTGGAAGTAGTACAAGTGGTCTTCCGACTTCCCCTCTGGGATGACGATCGACTCCCAGCAGCAACAACAGCAGCGCCAGCAGCAGTAGGCATTACACTCAAGGATGCATCGGAGGAATCCCAGGCAGGAGAGGACTCGTCAGACTTGCCAGTGACATGGCCTGCAGGACTATTGGCTTTCCTGGGTAAGGAGGAAATTTACACTGAGGGAGTTGGTGGGGTGGTTTGTGTGAGCTTGGTTACAAGAGGAAGGGATTTACTGGTCAGTGGACTGCTTCCGCTGTCGCCCAAAGTTTTTGAACTTGTCACTGACTTATTATGAATGCGCTGCAGGTGACGTATAAGGGAGGATGTTCCGAGGTGGTTAACGTCCTTACCCCTACTTATTACAGCTTGACAAAGGCAACACACGGCTTGACACCTGTTGTCCGCATTTCTGTTGAAATACTTCCACACCGAAGAGCTGATTTTTTTGGTATTTTCACCAGGCATGTCAATGGCCATATTCCTCCCACGGACAACAGGTGTCTCCCCGGGTGCCTGACTTAAACAAACCACCTCACCATCAGAATCCTCCTGGTCAATTTCCTCCCCAGCGCCAGCAACACCCATATCCTCCTCATCCTGGTGTACTTCAACACTGACATCTTCAATCTGACTATCAGGAACTGGACTGCGGGTGCTCCTTCCAGCACTTGCAGGGGGCGTGCAAATGGTGGAAGGCGCATGCTCTTCACGTCCAGTGTTGGGAAGGTCAGGCATCGCAACCGACACAATTGGACTCTCCTTGTGGATTTGGGATTTCGAAGAACGCACAGTTCTTTGCTGTGCTTTTGCCGCAAGTCTTTTCTTTTTTCTAGCGAGAGGATGAGTGCTTCCATCCTCATGTGAAGCTGAACCACTAGCCATGAACATAGGCCAGGGCCTCAGCCGTTCCTTGCCACTCCATGTCGTAAATGTCATATTGGCAAGTTTACGCTTCTCCTCAGACGCTTTTAATTTTGATTTTTGGGTCATTTTTTTACTGATCTTTTGTGTTTTGGATTTTACATGCTCTATACTATGACATTGGGCATCGGCCTTGGCAGACGACGTTGATGGCATTTCATCGTCTCGGCCATGACTAGTGGCAGCAGCTTCAGCACGAGGTGGAAGTCGATCTTGATCTTTCCCTATTTTTGGAACCTCAACATTTTTGTTCTCCATATTTTAATAGGCACAACTAAAAGGCACCTCAGGTAAACAATGGAGATGGATGGATACTAGTATACTTATGGATGGACGAGCGACTGCCGACACAGAGGTAGCTACAGCCGTGGACTACCGTACTGCGTCTGCTGCTAATATAGACTGGATGATAATGATATAAAAAATATATATATATCACTACTGCAGCCGGACAGGTATATATTATATAATGACGGACCTGCTGGACACTGTCAGCAGCACTGCAGACTCCTAAAGTAAGCTACTAGTAGTATCAAGAAGATAGAAAAAAAAAAAAAAACACCACAGGTAGGTGGTATACAATTATGGATGGACGAGCGACTGCCGACACAGAGGTAGCTACAGCAGTGGACTACCGTACTGCGTCTGCTGCAAATATAGACTGGATGATAATGATATTAAAAATATATATATATATCACTACTGCAGCCGGACAGGTATATATTATATAATTAATGACGGACCTGCTGGACACTGTCAGCAGAATGCGTTTATAGAATAAAAACACCACACGACGAGTGTTTAACTTTTTCAGGCAGACAATCACAATATACTGGTGGTCAGTGGTCACTGGTCAGTCACACTGGCAGTGGCACTCTGGCAGCAAAAGTGTGCACTGTTAAATATATGTACTCCTGCTATAACTGCTCCCCAGTCTCCCCCACAATTAAGCTGTGTGAGCACTGAGCACTCAGCACAGTCAGATATACATAGATGATGCAGCACACTGAGGCTGAGCACAGATATGGTATACTGTTACTGTGTCACTGTGTATCGTTTTTTTTTCAGGCAGAGAACGGATTATATTAAATAATAATATAATAAAACTGCACTGGTGGTCACTGGTCAGTCACTAGTAAACTCTGCACTCTCTGAGTACTCCTAAGCTCCAGTAAATCAAGTGTCTCACTCTCACTCTCTCTCTTCTAATCTAAATGGAGAGGACGCCAGCCACGTCCTCTCCCTATGAATCTCAATGCACGTGTGAAAATGGCGGCGACGCGCGGCTCCTTATATAGAATCCGTGTCTCGCGATAGAATACGAGCCTCGCGAGAATCCGACAGCGGGATGATGACGTTCGGGCGCGCTCGGGTTAACCGAGCAAGGCGGGAAGATCCGAGTCTGCCTCGGACCCGTGTAAAAAGGCTGAAGTTCAGGGGGGTTCGGATTCCGAGGAACCGAACCCGCTCATCACTAAGTATCACTGGACATATACGGAAGTGTCAGACAGGATGGCACTTTAAAAAAATTGTCCCCAAATAGCACATGATGATAAGAAAAAAAGGTGCAAGATGGAATTGCCCTTGGGCCACGCACCCTCGTGTTGTATAAACAGGACATGCACACTTTAACAAACCATTCATTTCCGCGACAGGGTCTGCCACACAACTGTGGCTGAAATTACTGGTTTGTTAGGGCCCCACCAGAAAAAGAAGCAATCAATCTCTCTTTGCACAAACTGGCTCTACAGAGGCAAGATGTCAACCTCATCCTCATCCTCTGATTCCTCACCCCTTTCACTGTGTACATCCTCCTCCTCACAGAGTATTAATTCGTCCCCACTGGAATCCACCATCACAGGTCCCTCTGTACTTTCTGGAGGCAATTGCTGGTAAAGGTCTTCCCGGAGGAATTTATAATTCATTTTGATGAACATCATCTTCTCCACATTTTGTGGTAGTAACCTTCTACGCCGATCGCTGACAAAGGTTACCGGCTGCATTAAACACTCTTTCGGAGTACACACTGGAGGGGGGGAGGCAACTTAGGTAAAATAAAGCCAGTTTGTGCAAGGGCATCCAAATTGCCTCTCTTTCTGTCAGTATACATACGGACTGTCTGACATGCCTACTTGGATGCTGTCACTCATATAATCCTCCACCATTCTTTCAACGGTGACAGAATCATATGCAGTGACAGTAGACATATCAGTAATCGTTGGCAGGTCCTTCAGTCCGGACCAGATGCCAGCACTCGCTCCTGACTGCCCTGCATCACCGCCAGCGGGTGGGCTAGGAAATCTTATCCTTTTCCTTGCAGCCCCAGTGGCGGGAGAAATTGAAGGAGGAGCTGTTGACGGGTCACGTTCCACTTGAGTTGACAATTTAATCACCAGCAGGTCTTTGCACCTCTGCAGACTTGTGTCTGCCAGAAAGAGAGATACAACATAAGCTTTAAACCTAGGATCGAGCACGGTGGCCAAAATGTAGTGCTCTGATTTCAACAGATTGACCACCCTTGAATCCTGGCAAAGCGAATGAAGGGCTCCATCCACAAGTCCCACATACTTTGCGGAATCGCTCCGTCTTAGCTCCTCCTTCAATTTCTCCAGCTACTTCTGCAAAAGCCTGATGAGGGGAATGACCTGACTCAAGCTGGCAGTGTCTGAACTGACTTCACGTGTGGCAAGTTCGAAGGGTTGGAGAACCTTGCACAAGACAGAAATCATTGTCCATTGCACTTGAGTCAGGTGCATTCCCCCTCCTTTGCCCATATCGTAGGTGGATGTATAGGCTTTAATGGCCTTTTGCTGCTCCTCCATCCTCTGAAGCATATAGAGTGTTGAATTCCACCTCGTTACCGCCTCTTGCTTCAGTTGATGGCAGGGCAGGTTCAGAAGTGTTTCCTGACGCTCCAGTCTTCGGCACGCGGTGGCAGAATGTCGAAAGTGGCCCACAATTTTTCGGGCCACTGACAGCATCTCCTGTACACCCCTGTCATTTAAAAAAAAAATTCTGATCCTCCAAATTAATTGTATGTGCAAAACATGGGATGTGCTGGAAATTGCCCAGATGTAATGCATGCACAATATTGGTGGCGTTGTCCAATATCACAAATCCCCAAGAGAGTCTAATTGGGGTAAGCCATTCTGCGATGATGTCCCTCAGTTTCCGTAAGAGGTTATCAGCTGTGATACATAGCATAGCCTGCCTAGGATCGAGTTGGCGTTTGCAAGATGCTGCTACTGTTGCCGCTGCTGTTGTTGCTGCGGGAGGCCATACATCTACCCAGTGGGCTGTCACAGTCATATAGTCCTTAGTCTGCCCTGTTCCACTTGTCCACATGTCCGTGGTTAAGTGGACACTGGATACAACCGTATTTCGTATGACACCGGTGACTCTTTTTCTGACGTCTGTGTACATTCTCGGTATCGCCTGCCTAGTGAAGTGGAACCTAGATGGGATTTGGTACTGGGACACAATACCTCCATCAATTGTCTAAATCCCACTGCACTAATGGCGGATACCGGACGCACGTCTAACACCAACATAAGTGTCAAGGCCTCAGTTATCCGCTTTGCAACAGGATGACTGCTGTCATATTTCATCTTCCTCACAAAGGACTGCTGGACAGTCAATTGCTTACTGGAAGTAGTACAAGTGGTCTTCCGACTTCCCCTCTGGAATGACGATCGATTCCCAGCAGCAACAACAGCAGCGGCAGCAACAGCAGGCATACCACTCAAGGATCCTCCGGAGGAATCCCGGTTAGGAGAGGACTCCTCAGTCTTGACAGTGACATGGCCTGCAGGACTACTGACGTTCCTGACTGAGGAGGAAGTTGACGTTGAGGGAGTTGGTGGTGTGGCTTGCAGGAGCTTTGGTACAAGAGGAAGAAGGGATTTAGGTGTCAGTGGACTGCTTACGCTCTTACCCAAAGTTTCACAAATTGACACTGACTTATGATGAATGCGCTGCAGGTGACATATAAGGGAGGATGTTCCTAGGTGGTCAACATTCTTACTCCTACTTATTACTGATTGATAGAGGCAACAGATGGCTTGACCCCTGTTGTCCGTATTTGTGGAGAAATAATTCCACACTGAAGAGGTGGCTTTTTTGGTAGTTTGCCCAGGCATCACAATGGGCTTCTTCATCCCACGGACAACAGGTGTCTCCCCTGGTGCCTGATTTAAACAAACCACATCACAATCAGAATCCTCATCGTCAACTTCATCCTCAGCGCCAGCAACACCCATATCCTCATCCTGGTGTACTTCAACAGTGACATCTTCAATTTGAATATCAGGAACTGGACTGTGGGTGCTCCTTCCAGCACTTGCAGGGGGCATGTAAATGGTGGAAGGAGCCACCTCTTCCCGTCCAGTGTTGGGAAGATCAGCCATCGCAACCGCCAACACACTTGGACTTTCCTTAGGGATTTGTGATACCATCTCAGAACACACAGTTCTTTTCTGTGCTTTTTCCAGCTTAACTCTTTTAATTTTTTTAGCGGGAGAATGAGGGCTTCTATCGTCATGTGAAGCTGAACCACTAGTCATGAACATAGGCCAGAGCCTCAGCCTTCCTTGCCACTTCGTGTTGTAAATGGCATATTGGCAAGTTTACCATTTACATTTATTTTTTTGGGTCTTTTTACTGAACTTTAACTTTTTGGATTTTACATGCCCTCTACTATCACATTGGGCATTGGCCTTGGCAGACGACATTGATGGCATTTCATTGTTTATGTCATGGCTAGTGGCAGCAGTTTCAGCACTAGGAGGAAGTGGTTTGTTCTCCATTATTTTTCTGGAGTTATATAACACAATAGCCCTCATTCCGAGTTGTTCGCTCACTAGCTGCTTTTAGCAGCAGTGCAAACGCTAAGCCGCCACCCTCTGGGAGTGTATTTTAGCTTAGCAGAAGTGCGAACGAAAGGATCGCAGCTCTGCTACAAAAAAAGATTGTGCAGTTTCAGAGTAGCTCGAGACTTACTCCTAGCTAGCGATCACTTCAGAATGTTTAGTTCCTGTTTTGACGTCTGAAACACGCCCTGCGTTCATCCAGCCACGCCTATGTTTCCCCAGCCACTCCTGCTTTTTTATCCGACACGCCTGCATTTTTACACACACTCCCTGAAAACGGACAGTTACCACCCAGAAACACCCACTTCCTGTCAATCACTCAACGATCAGCAGTGCGACTGAATAGCGTCGCTAGAGCTTGTGTAAAACTACATCGGCTTTTGTGAAAGTACGACGCGGGTGCGCAGTGCGCTCCATACGCAAGCGCAGAATTGCAGTTTTTTTACCTGATCGCTGCGCTGCGAGCGAAAGCAGCTAGCGATCAACTCGGAATGAGGGCCAATATGCGGCACAGGAGAGCGTACCCCTACACCTCACAAAGCAAACCCTGTTAAAATTATTTGGATTAAATATTAATAACCCTTTTAGTTGGAGTAAATAATGTACAGCACAGGACAGCACCACTGAATTTATATGGCAGCACCACTGGACTGGATTTATACGGAACTATATGGATTTATATGGAATTATACGGCAGGATAACTGATATTATATGGCAGTATCACGGGAATTATAAGACAATATCACTGGAATTATACGGCAATATCACAGGAATTATACGCCAGTATCACGGGAATTATATGGCAATGTCACAGGAATTATACGCCAGTATCACGGGAATTATATGGCAGTATCACAGGAATTATACGACAGTATTCCGAGAATTATATGGCAATATCACAGGAATTGTACGCCAGTATTCCGAGAATTATACGTCAATGTCACAGGAATTATACGCCAGTGTTCCGAGAATTATACAGCAAGATCACAGGAATTATACAGCAATATCATAGGAATTATATGCCAGTATTCCGAGAATTATACAGCAATATTCCAGGAATTATACGGCAATATCATAGGAATTACACGCCAGTATTCCGAGAATTATACGGCAATATCACAGGAATTATACGCCAGTATCACGGGAATTATATGGCAATGTCACAGGAATTATACGCCAGTATCACGGGAATTATATGGCAGTATCACAGGAATTATACGACAGTATTCCGAGAATTATATGGCAATATCACAGGAATTGTACGCCAGTATTCCGAGAATTATACGTCAATGTCACAGGAATTATACGCCAGTGTTCCGAGAATTATACAGCAAGATCACAGGAATTATACAGCAATATCATAGGAATTATATGCCAGTATTCCGAGAATTATACAGCAATATTCCAGGAATTATACGGCAATATCATAGGAATTACACGCCAGTATTCCGAGAATTATACGGCAATATCACAGGAAATATACGCCAGTATTCTGAGAATTATACGGCAATATCACAGGAATTATACGCCAGTATTCCGAGAATTATATGGCAATATCACAGGAATTATATGCCAGTATTCCGACAATTATACGTCAATGTCACAGGAATTATACGACAGTATTCCGAGAATTATACGGCAAGATCACAGGAATTATACAGCAATATCATAGGAATTATACGGCAGTATTCTGAGAATTATTGGGCAATATCACAGGAATTATACGCCAGTATTCCGAGAATTATACGGCAATGTCACAGGAATTATACGCCAGTATTCCGAAAATTATACAGCAATATCACAGAAATTATATGCCAGTATTCCGAGAATTATAGAGCAATGTCACAGGAATTATATACCAGTATTCCAGAGAACTATACGGCAATGTCACAGGAATTATACGGTAATATCATAGGAATTATACGGCAATATCACAGGAATTATACGGCAATATCACAGGAATTATATGCCAGTATTCTGAGAATTATACGGCAATGTCACAGGAATTATACGCCAGTATTACGAGAATTATACGGCAATGTCACAGGAATTATACGCCAGTATTCCGAGAATTATACGGCAATATCAAAGGAATTATACGGCAATATTATAGGAATTATACGGCAATATCACAGGAATTATACGGCAATATCATAGGAATTATACGCCAGTATTCCGAGAATTATACGGCAATGTCACAGGGATTTTACGCCAGTATTCCGAGAATTATACGGCAATATCACAGGAATTATACGCCAGTATTCCGAGAATTATACAGCAATGTCACAGGAATTATACGCCAGTATTCCGAGAATTATAGGGCAATATCACAGGAATTATACACCAGTATCACGGGAATTATACAGCAATATACAGGAATTATACGCCAGTATCCCGAGAATTATACGGCAATATCACTGTAATTATACGCCAGTATCACGGGAATTATAGGGCAATATCACGGGAATTATAAGGCAATATCACTTGTATTATACGCCAGTAACACTGGATATATGGCAGCAGAGGACACCACCACTGTGACTGGTCACTGGACTGATGCTGCACAAGACACTACCCCTGGTCTGATGCAAGACAACACAGCAAAACTGCAAGGGACTTATACAGCTGCTAGCAGCACTGGGGACATACAGTATAGCAGCAGAGGACACCACCACTGTGACTGGCTGGACTGATGCAGCATAAGACACTGACTACACTGGACTGAGCAGCACAAGACAGCACTAGAATCGCCACCCCACTTTCCCGCCCCCACACAGACACTGAGGACGGAGACACGTCCTCTCACTACACTCTCCGAGACTGGAGTGAAAATGGCTGCGACGCGCGGCTCCTAATATGGAATCCAAATGCTGCCAGAATCCGACAGCGGGATGATGACGTTTTGCCTCGTTCTGGTTTCCGACTCAGTCGGGAAAACCCGAGCCTGACTCGGAACTGGACTCGAATGGTAAAGTCCGGTAGGGTTCGGTTCTCAGAGAACAGAACCCGCTCATCCATAAATAAAACATTAAAACATCAGTGGGGTAGTCTGCATACCTTGTTTGGCAGAGAGCAGAGCAGACCAGCGTGCGTCCTCCTTCTTCCAGTATAAACTTCAGTACAAGGGGTGGATGGGAGTGTCCAGGAAATGAGGTCAAAACAGCACAGATCGCACATCGTAGTGCAATAAATCGCATGTGTTTAAAAACCACATGCGATCGCACATGCGATGCGATAAATATTATTTGCAGCACATAATATCTTGAGATTCGATCAGCGTGCCCGCGCATCGCATCGGGTGACACATGCGACTGGCGTGCGATCCATGCGATTTGTCGCTGCTATTTATCACAATCGCATGATTGTACCTGATATCTCACAAGTGTATGGCCAGCATAACTGTAGGAACGAGTCAGATGATGGTGAAGAGCAACAGCCCCAGCTGACACTTTGTTTGTTTGGCCGGGAGAGGTTAGATCATTTTGGCATACTAGCTACTGAGCAAAACATGGTGAATATGAAATCAGAGATTTTTGTCTCAATTAAAGCTAGATATGTGATTTTGTTTTATTGGGGGGGAGTCATTCACTTTGACAAGTGTCTCTACTTAGATGCACAGAGGTGATGCATGAGTCTGATGGGCATGTTATGGGAGTGTTGCAGGTGTGTCCCATAACTGGTTGCAAATTCATGCAGTGGAGGCCATACTCTAACACAAAATCTACACCTAGCATTTATCCAATGGCTGCCTGTAAACATGCACCAAGCAGGATTGTTGCGTCTAAAGAAGCGGGTGTCCCATAAGGTGTCTATTGATTTATTGTGATTACCTTTGCATAACCCATAAGCTAGCTTATCTTCTAAAATAAATGACACAGACACAATAAGACATGGACAACTGCGTAAGTTTTATAAGGTCATTAATGTATTTATTAAGTGGAATGACCCTTCTGGTAAGGGATGGCAAGGAAAGCGCTTGGTGACCAGCTCTCGCCAACTGATGTTATACAATAATGGCGGCGACTTAAATGCCCCAACTTTTATAATATGAGGAGACTAAAACGCCTCATCCGGCCAAAAGCATAACCTGCCTTGAAAAAGGCAAACACCACCCTTCACTATGGCATAGCGTGACCATTTTCTACGAAAATGCCCATCGTCCCACCATACGGGCAGAACTCACTAGCCGTCCTTGGAAAGGGTAAGTGCCCCTCAGAGACCATTTATGCCTCATTTGGCCGCTGGTCAAAAGCGCCTTCCCGCCGGAAGTAAAATCGAAATTGAAAGCCAAATAGTAGCCAAATCAGAGAGCAAAAAAACAACATAAAGGGGGAGGGGGGGGGGGGGGGGCTTTCCAGTCACTCAAAAGGAAGTGCTGCTGCTGCCTCCATATATATATATACCCCTCCTATGATACCTCCCCTACCTACCCTGATAGGCTAAAACAAACACAAACCAAACCCCTCAAGGGGGAGGCTAATCTCTAGCAAAAGCTCTATAATTAACCCATCACAAACCAAAGACTCCTTATATAATTTTGTGTCTATACAGCCCTCATTTACTCTAAGGTGTCTATTGATTTATTGTGATTACCTTTACTTAACCCATAAGCTAGCTTATCTTCTAAAATAAATGACACAGACACAATAAGACATGGACAACAACTGTGTAAGTTTTAAAAGGTCATTAATGTACTTATTAAGTGGAATGACCCTTCTGGTAAGGGATGGCAAGGAAAGCGCTTGATGACCAGCTCTCGCCAAATGATGTTATACAATAATGGCGGCGACTTAAACGCCCCAACTTATATAATACGAGGCGACTAAAACGCCTCATCCGGCCAAAAGCATAACCTGCCTTGAAGAAGGCAAACACCACCCTTCACTATGGCATAGCGTGACCATTTTCTACGAAAATGCCCATCGCCCCCCCCCCCCCCCCCCCCCCGTGCGGGCAGAACTCACTAGCCGTCCTTGGAAAGGGTAGGTGCCCCTTAAAGACCATTTATGCCGTATGTGGCCGCTGGTCAAAAGCGCCTTCCCGCCACTGCCAGGTTCTAACCCCATTGATAAATGGCCTAACAGAACCGCAGCCCGCCATCCAGCACTAAGAAGACTACTCACCAAAACTACTCCAAACAGAAAAAACAATCTGAAGAAAAACCTCTAAACCTGCCTCAGACAAATGGACGCTGTCCCACCTAAAATACAAAGGATTCTCCAGCAACAGCAATAAGTGCCAAACAGCAAAACCATCGTTAGCCCTAACAAACTTCGAAACTGCAAAATTAACCTTCTTACGGGCCTTGTCAATGGCTACACGGCTGATGGAATCCCTCCAATGCTTTCTAGGAACAATGTCAGACCACACCACACAAACATCGGGCCACCGGGACCGCAAGAGACACAAATCTTCCCTAACCTGAAGCATCAAATCAATACCTTTCCTCAGGCCAATGTCGTTACCTCCGAGGTGAACAATAACAACGTCTGGATGACCCCAGCACCGCTCCTTGTCAAAAAGCAACGACAACAACCCAGACCACCGTAAACCCCTAACACCCAGCCACCGCACCATGTGAACACCTAACAATTCAGCGGCCCTAGCAGCTAAGGGATGACGCTCCGCCCCAAAAATTTAGGAATGGCCCACTACCCAAACCTAGGAAGATTAAAAATTATGAGCTGAAAGAGAAAGTACCCTAATTGTTAGCATGCATGACAAGAAATTACACAATAAAAATATAACGAGATAAAACAGACCCAAGTGAAGGTGAAAACTTAAAAAAAACCTCAGGTTGACCTGTAGAACAGCCAATTGTAATTAGTCCACGAACGGAGAAAAAATAAAAATAAAAATTTCTTCACGCCCCCAGTTCCGGACTGCTGACCGTTCCAAAACTGGCGTACAAACTACGTTTTTGGGTGAACGCCAATGGGCGCAACTTCACAACTTATCAACATGAACATAAGACTTATAAGCAGTGGACTTCCACCGACCCATGTCTTGGGTGGCTGACAGGGGAAAACCCGCTGGCGGCGGCCCAAGTAGCCGCACCAATCCAAAAGGAATGCGTACCATAGTCCGCCACATCAAGCCCTAAATGCTTCAAACTGCTCTTAAAAACGTCAGTGAACTGGAAACGAGTAAGAGGCAAAGAGTTCGAGTGCAGCAAAAATTAAGAACCGGCCACTGGCCTGGCGGGCAAATAAGCCTCCGACAAATTAACGGGGCATAAGGCAGCCTTTGGGAATGCCTTCAGCGACACCCACTTGCCCCGTCCCAGCTGATCCGTCTTAGACCGGGCAATCTTACACAGGACCAGCCCTTCCTGGCATACCACATCCTTAAAGAGAAGCCCAGTGTCCGAGGAAAACTTGTTAACGGCCACCAGTTCACCAATGACGCCCAGGATTGAAGGTCGTCCTTAATTTCCCGGGGACAGGCGAATGGTGTGATGCGGCCTGGACATCCCAGTGGTGGCCCTCTCCAATTTGCAGCAAAAGACCCTGCACATCAGTATGACCCTACAGGCGAAATTGAAGGAACCCAAAAGGGACTGATCCTGACCCTGGTCCTGCCCAAACAATCCCCAATCAAAATCAACAGCTTATGGATCTTGTCATCGGGAATACGACAACAAACCACAGCCGTGTCGATTTAGATACCGAGATAATAAAGGCAACACGTAGGGCCCTCGGTCTTGTCCTCTGTAATAGGAAAACCCAAACTCTCAAACAACACGGACGCAATACGTGAAGGCAAACCTCGCTATCTTGTGGGCCTAGAAAGAGAAAATCGTCTAAATAGTGAGCAATACCGGTGTGACACGTGCTCTCCTGGACGCACCAGTGAAAAAATCTACTGAATTTCTCAAAATACGCACAAAAAATAGAACACCCCATGGGCAGGCGCTTGTCAATGTAATAGGACCCATCCAACCTAAAACCCATGAATTGAAATGAACCGGGATGCAAAGAGAGTAGCCGGAAAGCCAACTCGATGTCAAGCTTAGCCAGCAAAGCACGCTCACCAAATCCCCGAACCAGCTCAAGAGCTTCATTGAAGAGTTGATAATGCACCCTGCAGCACTCAGCAGGAATGGCGTCATTAACGGAATCGTCGTGTGGGTAAGACAAATGCTGGATCAGTCTGAACTTGCCCGGAACCTTCTTGGGCACCACCCCCAAAGGGGAGATGCACAAGTCGGGCAAGGGTACACAGGAAAGGGGCCGCACATCCAGCCTAATTTAATCTCCGCGTCCACCTTCTGTCCAACCATGTGCGGCGAATCCAGAGCAGACTTTAAAATCCTTTGGGACACCACCAAAACCGAAACGAAAACCGTCAAATCAAAACCCGGAATCGTTGGAATTGGGGTAATGCGCCAGCCATGTCGACCGTTCCGGCACGAGTATGGGTAAAGGGGCTTTACTGAGCACTAGTGGCGGGGTCCCCGTGATCGGCGCGGCTGCCACTGGGAGTGGACTTACAGTCCTTAGCAGGGTGGCCCACTCTGCAAATTCGACAGGAGTGGCAAAACGGCATTTCGCCCCCCTGTCGTACTTGGAGTCATTAAACGCGAAGCATTTCCCCTTACCCAAGGAGCCTGTACCCCTCCTGCCACCAGTAAAAACCTTTTTGAAAGGGGCCTATACCTGCTGCCTGTCCTGGTTGGTGACCTCCAACCAAACCTCCACAACCTTACAACCGAAAGGCATGACCTTGGTCCCGTAGTGTTTTTCCCGGAACTTGGTATCGTACTTCCGCCATTCATAACCCTTATACTGTATGAGGGTTTCGTTAACTGTAAACAAATACCTGACGACGTTCTTGTATTCCCCCGGCCTAGTGTTCAAGTAGCATGCCGAAAAAATCAAAAACCACTCTTAATAGTTACGAAAGGAATTTTCACTGGCGGACCCTGCCTGCTTAGCCTCAGCATGATCTTTCTTAATCTCCGCTGTGATTTCTAAAGATGTCCACGAATTTACCCTTGTTAATCCTATCTTTAAAACTCCTCCTCAAACCCCTAGTGACCACCATGTTAGCGCAATGTATCATGCCTGATAAATCAGGCGCCTCGGGCGGGCTCTTGGCTTTCCGCGGGTGCTTGGGGCCACCCAGTTCCTTCCTAACTGCCCGAACCACCAGCCTAGCCATCTTGCGCGGGCGTGTGGGAGAGCCAGACCGGCCGCTGCTAGCAGAAGACCCAGAAGAGACAACAGAGGAGAAATCAGAAACATCTTGCTCACCATCAGCGGAAGGGCCAGTCGGCGGATCCGAAGCTGGCACCGACACCGGAACACCTGCCGCACCACCTTGTCCAGCACTGGTGCCCGCAGCAGACACCGCATCCAAAACCAGGACCTCCGCGGCCAGGGGGATCCTCGTCCGAGCCAGCCATACGAGTCCCTCCGCGGACCTGCATCAACTCCTGAGACCCGTGATCTCCACCGCCAGAGAAGAAAGGGTTAAGCACCTGACGTTCCGCGGCGGCATCAACCGGGGCACCCACCACCGCCACAGAAACCGCAAGCGGAGTGGGATGGGGCGGCAAAGGCAATGCAGGGACAGGGAGAGGAGGCTGGGATGTGCTAGTAGGCATGTCAGAAATCGGCACCCACGGACCGGGCCCAAAAACAGTAGGTGGCCACCCCGCCTGATAGGGACCGCCGTTCATAGGAAATGGGGTACCGGGCTGCTGGTAAAATGGGGGTGCGGCAAAAGTGGAAACACCCACCTGCGGCAAAACGACAAAATACCCGGGAACGTGCCTAGGGGCTGTGCCATATTAAACGACCATGGCGGAGGCGCGACTTGCATAGGAGGGAAAGCGGACGGAAAATATGGGGGAACAGCCGGAGGCTCGGACCTGAGGAAACCGTGCTGCCGGGAAACGGGAATGACCGGGAAAGTCTGTGAAGAAGGCATCCCAGCGGGCAAAAAATTCTGGTAAACCAACCCAGGGTTGGGCCCCAGGGGGGGTTGCCCAGGCATGCCGACGTTAGATGACACCATCGACTGGGTGGACATAAAACGCAGCACACTCGTGTGCCCAGACGGTGGCGCCACTGCACTCCCAACATGTATCCAGGGATGGCACCAGCAGCATGGACACCCGCAGCCGCATGGAAGAGAGCCCCCTGCACAGTAGCGGCAGCGGACCCGCCAGCGCCGGCAGTAGGGGACACAGCGGGAACACTAGAGGTCAATGGACCCAGCCGGTCGGCGCGGCTGCTGCCGCGGGAATGCTGTAAATGGCGGGGGCCAACAGCACCAAGGGAGAGAGAAGTGCTGGGCTACCCGACAGCGCCACGGGCGCAGAGAGAGAAGGCACATGGGAGCCAGCCGCCGGGACCACAGGTGACACGCGCCCCACTGCAGGGCGCCGGGACGCAGTGACATCACTCAGCGCCACACCACCGGAAGCAGGACGCGGCGGTGAAGCGCGCGGGGACCCGGCGGAAGCATGCACATCAGGGGCAGCAGGCAGTGCAGCAGGCGGAGGACCACCCGCAGACGAGGAAGCAGCCAGAGGGGACCGTGGTCGATACCCACGGCCCCCGGCGGAGGTCAGTGGGCGGGCAGATTCAGCCAGCCAGCGGGGAAGGGAGGGGCCGCGGCATAACGGGTAGAAATATACCAACAGATAAAAAGCAAAAAAGTGCACTGGAAAGGACAGACAAGATAATGAAACCGAAAGAGAAGGTAAAAGGGACAGAGAGAAAGGCAGGGAAAGAAAAGACAGAGGTAGACCACTTATCTGTTCCTTTCCAGTCACTCAAAAGTAGTGATGGGCGGGTTTGGTTCCTTGGAATCCGAACCCCCCCGAACTTCACCCTTTTTACACAGGTCCGAGGCAGGTTCGAACCTTCCCGCCTTGCTCGGCTAACCCGAGCGCGCCCGAACGTCATCATCCCGCTGTCGGATTCTCGCGAGATTCGTATTCTATATAAGGAGCCGCGCGTTGCCGCCATTTTCACTCGTGCATTGGAGATGATAGGGAGAGGACGTGCAGCGTTCTCAGTTTCTGTGTTCAGTGTGCTGCAAATATCTGTGCTCAGTGTGCTGCAAATATCTGTGCTCAGTGTGCTTGCAAATATCTGTGCTCAGTGTGCTGAAAATATCTACGTTCTCTGCCTGAAAAACGCTTCATATCTGTGCTGCATTGTAGTATATAGTAGGAGGACAGTGCAGAATTTTGCTGACCAGTGACCACCAGTATTATATAGCTGTACAGTACAGTAGGCCACTGCTCTACCTACCTCTGTGTCGTCAAGTATACTATCCATCCATACCTGTGGTGCATTTTAGTTGTGCGCAGTATATATAGTAGGAGGACAGAGCAGAATTTTGCTGACCACCAGTATATAATATATAGCAGTACGGTACAGTAGGCCACTGCTCTACCTACCTCTGTGTCGTCAAGTATACTATCCATCCATACCTGTGGTGCATTTTAGTTGTGCGCAGTATATATAGTAGGAGGACAGTGCAGAATTTTGCTGACCACCAGTATATAATATATAGCAGTACGGTACAGTAGGCCACTGCTCTACCTACCTCTGTGTCATCAAGTATACTATCCATCCATACCTGTGGTGCATTTTAGTTGTGCGCAGTATATATAGTAGGAGGACAGTGCAGAATTTTGCTGACCACCAGTATATAATATATAGCAGTACGGTACAGTAGGCCACTGCTCTACCTACCTCTGTGTCGTCAAGTATACTATCCATCCATACCTGTGGTGCATTTTATATGTGCGCAGTATATAGTAGGAGGGGACAGTGCAGAATGTTGCTGTGACCACCAATATATATATAGCAGTACGGTACAGTAGTCCACTGCTCTACCTCTGTGTCGTCAAGTATACTACAAAAGTTCAGTAAAATGACCCAAAAATCAAAATTTAAAAGCGTCTGAGGAGAAGCGTAAACTTGCCAATATGCCATTTACGACACGGAGTGGCAAGGAACGGCTAAGGCCCTGGCCTATGTTCATGGCTAGTGGTTCAGATTCACATGAGGATGGAAGCACTCATCCTCTCGCTAGAAAACTGAAGTGCCACTCCTAGATGGGCCAGGTGTTTGTGTCGGCCACTTGGGTTGCTTAGCTTAGCCATCCAGCGACCTTGGTGCACCTCTTTTTTTCTTTGCATCATGTGCTGTTTGGGGACTATTTTTTAAATCTGCCATCCTGTCTGACACTGCAGTGCCACTCCTAGATGGGCCAGGTGTTTGTGTCGGCCACTTGGGTCGCTTAGCTTAGCCATCCAGCGACCTTGGTGCACCTCTTTTTTTCTTTGCATCATGTGCTGTTTGGGGACTATTTTTTGAAGTGACATCCTGTCTGACACTGCAGTGCCACTCCTAGATGGGCCAGGTGTTTGTGTCGGCCACTTGGGTCGCTTAGCTTAGCCATCCAGCGACCTTGGTGCACCTCTTTTTTTCTTTGCATCATGTGCTGTTTGGGGACTATTTTTTAAATCTGCCATCTTGTCTGACACTGCAGTGCCACTCCTAGATGGGCCAGGTGTTTGTGTCGGCCACTTGGGTCGCTTAGCTTAGCCATCCAGCGACCTTGGTGCACCTCTTTTTTTCTTTGCATCATGTGCTGTTTGGGGACTATTTTTAAATCTGCCATCCTGTCTGACACTGCAGTGCCACTCCTAGATGGGCCAGGTGTTTGTGTCGGCCACTTGGGTCGCTTAGCTTAGTCACACAGCTAATTCATTGTACCTCTTTTTTTCTTTGCATCCTGTGCTGTTTGGGGACTATTTTTTAAATCTGCCATCCTGTCTGACACTGCAGTGCCACTCCTAGATGGGCCAGGTGTTTGTGTCGGCCACTTGGGTCGCTTAGCTTAGCCATCCAGCGACCTTGGTGCACCTCTTTTTTTCTTTGCATCATGTGCTGTTTGGGGACTATTTTTTAAATCTGCCATCCTGTCTGACACTGCAGTGCCACTCCTAGATGGGCCAGGTGTTTGTGTCGGCCACTTGGGTCGCTTAGCTTAGTCACACAGCTACCTCATTGCACCTCTTTTTTTCTTTGCATCATGTGCTGTTTGGGGACTATTTTTTGAAGTGCCATCCTGTCTGACACTGCAGTGCCACTCCTAGATGGGCCAGGTGTTTGTGTCGGCCACTTGGGTTGCTTAGCTTAGCCATCCAGCGACCTTGGTGCACCTCTTTTTTTCTTTGCATCATGTGCTGTTTGGGGACTATTTTTTAAATCTGCCATCCTGTCTGACACTGCAGTGCCACTCCTAGATGGGCCAGGTTTTTGTGTCGGCCACTTGGGTCGCTTAGCTTAGTCACACAGCTACCTCATTGCACCTCTTTTTTTCTTTGCATCATGTGCTGTTTGGGGACTATTTTTTAAATCTGCCATCCTGTCTGACACTGCAGTGCCACTCCTAGATGGGCCAGGTGTTTGTGTCGGCCACTTGGGTCGCTTAGCTTAGCCATCCAGCGACCTTGCTGTACCTCTATTTTTCTTTGCATCATGTGCTGTTTGGGGACTATTTTTTGATGTGCCATCCTGTCTGACACTGCAGTGCCACTCCTAGATGGGCCAGGTGTTTGTGTCGGCCACTTGGGTCGCTTAGCTTAGTCATCCAGCGACCTCGGTGCAAATTTTAGGACTAAAAATTATATTGTGAGGTGTGAGGTGTTCAGAATAGACTGGAAATGAGTGGAAATTATGGTTATTGAGGTTAATAATACTATGGGATCAAAATGACCCCCAAATTCTATGATTTAAGCTGTTTTTGAGGGTTTTTTGTAAAAAAACGCCCAAATCCAAAACACACCCGAATCCGACAAAATTTTTTTAGGGAGGCTTTGCCAAAACGCGCCCGAATCCAAAACACTGCCGCGCAACCGAATCCAAAACCAAAACACAAAACCCGAAAAATTTCCGGTGCACATCACTACTCAAAAGGATGTGCTGCTGCTGCCTCCCTATATATATACACCTCCTATGTTACCTCCCCTACCAGGGACGGATCTAGACTTTTCTTTTAGGGGGGACGGTTTACTGTTTAATCTTGACTCCTCCTCTCTCCAGTCCCAACTCCTCCCATCTGCAATCCTAACTCCTCCTCTCTCAAGTCCTGAAAAACTGAATTTTTTGAGTGAGACTGAGATAGTGCTTTGTGATTGTTCTATGTACATGTGACTGTGCTGTTGGGTAATTGTATTTATTAGCCCTAGTACCCACACAGCTGCAAGAGAGGGGCAAATGCTCTGTAACCCTTGCTCTCCTGGCTCCTCTGTGCTGCTGTGGTATAGGCTGCAGCACAGCGTTCTGCCTCAGGCTCTCCCTGGAGAGCTCTCTTCTGCTCAAAAGTGGGCGTGGCTATGACTGTGTTAGGGGGGGTGGTCGTCCCCTTCGCCCCCCCCCCCCTAAATCCGGCCCTGTCCCCTACCTACCCTGATAGGCTAAAACAAACACAAACCAAACCTCTCAAGGGGGAGGCTAATCTCAACTAGCAAAAGCTCTATCATTAACCCATCACAAACCAAAGACTCCTTATATAATTTCGTGCCTATACAGCCCTCATTTACTCGTCCTTGCACACTGAGGCACAAGGATTACACCAGGGTAGGGCTTATAATAGTATGTAGTGTTTAGCATGAAGGTGCTGTATGCTATGTTTGCACAATAATATAGGTTAAATAAATAAATAAATGATTAATTAAGGATGATTGTCAGCACCTCTAATTTATATTTTATTTTTCTGTAATTTGCTTCCAATACTCCTTTGTAGGGGCAGCAAGTTATGTTTTACCTGTTAATTACCAATTTCAGACCACAAATGGTGGAGCACACAGCACAGCTTCTGCACAGAGGCTCTTCCGTCTATTGTATACACAAGTCTGGGAAATAGACATTTCTGAAAACTGAATATGCTACATGTCCACATATATTTTATGAGGTGCTTAATAAGTCATGTTTAATCTTGCAGTATAAGGAGAGAACAGTGTAAGAGACTCGGCCTATTTACTAAGCCTTGGATGGACATAAAGTAGACGGAGATAAAGTATCAGCCAATCAGCTCATAACTGTCTATAGATTGTAAGCATGTGAGCAGGGCCTTCCTACCTCTTTGACTGTTTGTTATCACCCAGTTTGTTATATCATTGTTATTTCCAATTGTAAAGCACAACGGAATTTGCTGCGCTATATAAGAAACTGTTAATAATTAAATAACTGTCATGTTACAGGCTGTGTTTGAAAAATGACAGTTAGGAGCTGATTGGCTGGTACTTTATCTGCGTCCACTTTATCTCTATCCAAAGCTTAGTAAATAGACCCCTGGTGCTATTTCGAGTTTACAATAAGCATTGTGGTTTTAGAACAAAATCTGCACTGCGCATGTACAAATCTGGTTCAGCAGTGTCGCTCGCAGTGCCCCAAAAGCCGCAGCATCACTGTCATGCTGTTAGCATCTGTGGCTGACAATGGAGAGCATTCCAGAAAATGGGGGCATGCCGGCCCCATATTCTGGGCATGCCAAAGCCAGTGGCTGCTTCCTAAAATGCAGATTCACTGGCCCTGGCAGTGTGATAACTGAGATGTCCGATGTTCACGTAGAGCATCCGATACTGTGACTTTGTAAGCAACATCAGATCAGAGAAGCCATCAGAAAGCGTCTATCCACACAAGGTGCCTTTTGTGGCATTCGCGGGTGGTCTTCTGTATACCGACTGACGGGATCCCGGCGCACAGTATACCGGCGCCGGGATCCCGACCGCCGACATACCGACACTTATTCTCCCTCGTGGGGGTCCACGACCCCCCTGGAGGGAGAATAAAATAGCGTGGCGAGCGCAGCGAGCCCGCAAGGGGCTCATTTGCGCTCGCCACACTGTCGGTAAGCCGGCGGTCGGGCTCCCGGCGCCGGTATGCTGGTCGCCGGGAGCCCGACCGCCGGCATATCGTAGTGAACCCGGCATCCGCATATTGTTGCATATTCACACACCTACTGTGGTGTCGTCAATAGCATACATCTCTGAACCAGCCCCTAAGAACAGGGAGGTACTGTTGCTGCCATGTCTATAAGGTCAATCGTTCTTGTTCATCTACTCTCTATCCATGTGTTGCTGGGTACACATTTGCATGATATCATGCCAGTTTGTCAGATCCGGGTGAATCAGAGCGAGAAATCAGCCATATCGTGCAGTGTGTATGGCCGATTGCATGCTACCATGGGTCGCATGTGAGGTTGTTTGATTCGCCTTGCTGTACTGCCAATCACACAACCTCGCATGCGATGCAGTGAATATTATTGTGGGATGGAACAGTGATCGTTCCGACGCTCATTAATATCTGCCTAGTGTTTACCGTCAATCTCCCGATGCGCAGGGCAAAGGGTTTCATACTGCACAACGACATGATTGCTGGTCTTACTACTGTGTACCCGGCCTTATTCTCTTACTGTTGTATCCTAACACACACACAGGGGATTTTTGAACATAAAATCATATCACCACAGTTACCATCTATTGCCAGTAAGTCTGCTGATGTAAGTTCAAAAGCATCTGAATTGTAGAAGAACAAGCGGTCTAAGCTAAAAATTCTAAGTGACTGACCTTGGCAATAGACAGGGTGGCGCTATTAATGCTGCCCTGCAATATTCTGCACCATCACACACTGCAAATATTAAGTGGAGTGGAGCCATGAAAGTTCTAGTTTATCCATTAGAGATGAAGCAATGGGGAAAACAGGATGAAATGAGAATGTAGGCATAATGAAAGTAGATATAAACCGATCCTAATACAATGATAAACAATAGTAGGAAGAGCTAATAATAGCAACAGGGACAGACGGTGGAAGGAGGGGAACAGACTCTACAGGAGAGTAAAAGTAGAGCTTTGCTTTCAAGCTGCCACGCGTACAATGGCCCCAAAGTGTCATCAGCGAATTATCACAAGATACAGAGAACAGCTGGTGACAAACTAATGCTTAGGGTCCCCCAGCGCTGCTAAGCCCCAACCCTTCCACACCCCATTCAGGAAACTGTCCTCACAATTCCCCCTCCTTCCCTGCTTCACATTTCTGCAACCGGTACATAGCGTCTGAAATGAACCATTGTTTAAACCTTGTCCATTTCCTGTCTGGGTCTGAACATCTAAACAAGAAGGACAATGTCCTAGCTGAGAGAGTGAGGAGAGGCCAGTGCCACACCAGGGCGATGGGAGACATTAAAATCACAGGGAAATATCTGTCACACACACAAGTTAATGTACTATGTATTGGGGACAGAAATGTAGCACTTAGTTATCATTTGGGCTCTTTTCAAATTCATTACGTTTCTTTCTGTTAAATAAGTAAGGTGTAATGTCCACAATACATTAAAGTATCTCCTAGGGAAGGGGTTAATTGAATCCTGAGGCTGATGGTGGGAATCGGGGGTGAAGTAAAATTGGCAAGGAAGCCTGAGAAATGCCAGGGCAGCTGCTACATGTTATAAACAGAATTAGCAGTGCACTGTGAGAACAGCCCCTGAGCATGGAGGATTATTACCCCCCCCCCCCCCTCATCCCCCTCCCCCCCCGCCCACACACACACACACTCTTTCTCTCTCATTCAGACCTGATCACTGCTGTGTGTTTTTGCACAGCAGACAATTATCTATAGACTGTGCATGCGTATGCACCGCCAAACAACAAAAGGCATCGCTGGTCAGCGACATGCTGGTGCAAACATTTTTTCTCTATCGTCCTAAGTGGATGCTGGGGTTCCTGAAAGGACCATGGGGAATAGCGGCTCCGCAGGAGACAGGGCACAAAAGTAAAGCTTTTACAGGTCAGGTGGTGTGTACTGGCTCCTCCCCCTATGACCCTCCTCCAGACTCCAGTTAGATTTTTGTGCCCGGCCGAGAAGGGTGCAATTCTAGGTTGCTCTCATAAAGAGCTGCTTAGAGAGTTTAGCTTAGGTTTTTTATTTTACAGTGATTCCTGCTGGCAACAGGATCACTGCAACGAGGGACAGAGGGGAGAAGAAGTGAACTCACCTGCGTGCAGGATGGATTGGCTTCTTGGCTACTGGACATGAAGCTCCAGAGGGACGATCACAGGTACAGCCTGGATGGTCACCGGAGCCACGCCGCCGGCCCCCTCACAGATGCTGAAGCAAGAAGAGGTCCAGAATCGGCGGCTGAAGACTCCTGCAGTCTTCTTAAGGTAGCGCACAGCACTGCAGCTGTGCGCCATTTTCCTCTCAGCACACTTCACACGGCAGTCACTGAGGGTGCAGGGCGCTGGGGGGGGGGGCGCCCTGGGAGGCAAATGAATACCTATAAAGGCTAAAAATACCTCACATATAGCCCCAGAGGCTATATGGAGATATTTACCCCTGCCTAAATGTACTAAATAGCGGGAGACGAGCCCGCCGAAAAAGGGGCGGGGCCTATCTCCTCAGCACACGGCGCCATTTTCTGTCACAGCTCCGCTGGTCAGGAAGGCTCCCAGGTCTCTCCCCTGCACTGCACTACAGAAACAGGGTATAACAGAGAGGGGGGGCAAATAAATGGCAATATATTAATATAAAAGCAGCTATAAGGGAGCACTTAATCATAAGGCTATCCCTGTCATATATAGCGTTTTTTGGTGTGTGCTGGCAGACTCTCCCTCTGTCTCCCCAAAGGGCTAGTGGGTCCTGTCTTCGTATAGAGCATTCCCTGTGTGTCTGCTGTGTGTCGGTACGTGTGTGTCGACATGTATGAGGACGTTATTGGTGTGGAGGCGGAGCAATTGCCAAATATGAGGATGTCACCTCCTAGGGGGTCGACACCAGAATGGATGCCTTTATTTGTGGAATTACGGGATAGCGTCAACTCGCTTAAGCAGTCGTTTGCCGACATGAGGCGGCCGGACACTCAATTAGTGCCTGTCCAGGCGCCTCAAACACCGTCAGGGGCTGTAAAACGCCCCTTGCCTCAGTCGGTCGACACAGACCCAGACACAGGCACTGATTCCGGTGGTGAAGGTGACGAATCAACCGTATTTTCCAGTAGGGCCACACGTTATATGATTTTGGCAATAAAGGAGATGTTACATTAAGCTGATACTACAGGTACCACTAAACAGGGTATTATGTGGGGTGTGAAAAAACTACCAGTAGTTTTTACCGAATCAGAAGAATTAAATGACGTGTGTGATGAAGCGTGGGGTGCCCCGATAAAAAACTGCTAATTTCAAAGAAGTTATTGGCTTTATACCCTTTCCCGCCAGAGGTTAGGGAGCGCTGGGAAACACCTCCTAGGGTGGACAAAGCGCTAACACGCTTATCAAAACAAGTGGCGTTACCCTCTCCTGAGACGGCCGCACTTAAAGATCCATCAGATAGGAGGATGGAAAATATCCAAAAAGGTATATACACACATGCAGGTGTTATACTACGACCAGCTATTGCGACTGCCTGGATGTGCAGTGCTGGGGTAGTTTGGTCAGAGTCCCTGATCGAAAATATTGATACCCTGGACAGGGACAATATTTTACTGTCGTTAGAACAAATAAAGGATGCATTTCTTTATATGCGTGATGCACAGAGAGATATCTGCACACTGGCATCACGGGTAAGTGCTATGTCCATTTCGGCCAGAAGAGCTTTATGGACACGACAGTGGACAGGCGATGCGTAGAGGAGTTATTTGGGGTCGGTCTATCGGATTTGGTGGCCACGGCTACGGCCGGGAAATCCACCTTTCTACCTCAAGTCACTCCCCAACAGAAAAAGGCACCGACCTTTCAACCGCAGCCCTTTCGTTCCTTTAAAAATAAGAGAGCAAAGGGCTATTCATATCTGCCACGAGGCAGAGGACGAGGGAAGAGACAGCAACAGGCAGCTCCTTCCCAGGAACAGAAGCCCTCCCCGGCTTCTACAAAAGCCTCAGCATGACGCTGGGGCTTCGCAAGCGGACTCGGGGGCGGTAGGCGGTCGTCTCAAGAATTACAGCGCGCAGTGGGCTCACTCGCAGGTAAATCCCTGGATCCTGCAGATAATATCTCAGGGGTACAGGTTGAAATTAGAGACAGAGCCACCTCGCCGTTTCCTGAAGTCTGCTTTACCAACGTCCCCCTCAGAAAGGGAGACGGTTTTGGAAGCCATTCACAAGCTGTATTCTCAGCGGGTGATAGTCAAGGTACCTCTTCTACAACAAGGGAAGGGGTATTATTCCACTCTTTTTGTGGTACCGAAGCCGGATGGCTCGGTAAGGCCTATTCTAAATCTGAAGTCCTTGAACCTGTACATAAAGAAGTTCAAGTTCAAGATGGAGTCACTCAGAGCAGTGATAGCGAACCTGGAAGAAGGGGACTTTATGGTATCCTTGGACATCAAGGATGCGTATCTCCACGTTCCAATTACCCCTCACACCAGGGGTACCTCAGGTTCGTTGTACAAAACTGTCACTATCAGTTTCAGACGCTGCCGTTTGGTTTGTCCACGGCACCTCGGGTCTTTACAAAGGTAATGGCCGAGATAATATTTCTTCTTCGAAGAAAAGGCGTATTAATTATCCCATACTTGGACGATCTCCTAATAAGGGCAAGGTCCAGAGAACAGCTAGAGATGGGTTTAGCACTATCTCAAGAGGTGCTAAAGCAGCATGGATGGATTCTGAATATTCCAAAATCCCAATTAATGCCGACAACTCGTCTGCTGTTCCTGGGGATGATTCTGGACACAGTTCAGAAAAAGGTTTTTCTTCCCGAAGAAAAAGCCAAGGAGTTATCTGACCTGGTCAGGAACCTCCTAAAACCAGGAAAGGTGTCTGTACATCAATGCACAAGAGTCCTGGGAAAAAATGGTAGCTTCTTACGAAGCAATCCCTTTCGGCAGATTCCATGCAAAGGGATCTGTTGGACAAATGGTCAGGGTCGCATCTTCAGATGCACCTGCGGATAACCCTGTCGCCGAGGACAAGGGTATCCCTTCTGTGGTGGTTGCAGGAGGCTCATCTATTGGAGGGCCGCAGATTCGGCATGCAGGATTGGATCCTGGTGACCACGGATGCCAGCCTGAGAGGCTGGGGAGCAGTCACACAGGGAAGAAATTTCCAGGGAGTGTGGTCGAGCCTGAAAAAGTCTCTTCACATAAGCATTCTGGAACTAAGAGCAATCTACAATGCTCTAAGCCAGGCGGAACCTCTGCTTCAAGGAAGACCGGTGTTGATCCAGTCGGACAACATCACGGCAGTCGCCCATGTAAACAGACAGGGCGGCACAAGAAGCAGGAGGGCAATGGCAGAAGCTGCCAGGATCCTTCGCTGGGCGGAGAATCACGTGATAGCACTGTCAGCAGTATTCATCCCGGGCGTGGACAACTGGGAAGCAGACTTCCTCAGCAGACACGACCTTCACCCGGGAGAGTGGGGACTTCATCCAGAAGTTTTCCACATGCTATTAAACCGTTGGGTAAAACCAATGGTGGACATGATGGCGTCTCGCCTCAACAAAACACTGGACAGGTATTGCACCAGGTCAAGAGATCCGCAGGCAATAGCTGTGGACGCGCTGGTAACACCTTGGGTGTACCAGTCGGTATATGTGTTTCCTCCTCTGCCTCTCATACCAAAGGTATTGAGGATTATACGGCAAAGAGGAGTAAGACTAGTGGCTCCGGATTGGCCAAGAAGGACTTGGTACCCGGAACTTCAAGAGATGGTCACGGACGATCCGTGGCCTCTACTTCTGAGAAGGGACCTGCTTCAGCAGGGTCCTTGTCTTTTTCAAGACTTACCGCGGCTGCGTTTGACGGCATGGCGTTTGAATGCCAGATCCTAAAAGGAAAAGGCATTCCAGAAGAAGTCATTCCTACCTTGATAAGGGCAAGGAAGGAAGTCACCGCGAAGCATTATCGTCGTATTTGGCGAAAATATGTTGCGTGGTGCGAGCAGCGGAGTGCTCCGATGGAGGAATTTCAACTGGGTCGTTTTCCTACATTTCCTGCAATCAGGATTGTCTATGGGTCTCAAATTGGGATCTATTAAGGTTCAAATTTCGGCCCTATCAATATTCTTCCAAAAAGAATTGGCCTCAGTCCCTGAGGTCCAGATTTTTATCAAAGGAGTACTGCATATACAGCCTCCTGTGGTGCCTAAGGTGGCACCGTGGGATCTAAATGTAGTTTTAGATTTCCTCAAATCCAATTGGTTTGAACCACTAAAGAATGTGGATTTGAAATATCTCACATGGAAAGTGACTATGTTACTGGCCCTGGCTTCGGCCGGGAGAGTATCTGAACTGGCGGCTTTGTTTTATAAAAGCCCTTATTTAATTTTCCATTCGACATAGGGCAGAGCTGCGGACGCGTCCGCATTTTCTCCCTAAGGTGGTATCAGCGTTTCACCTGAACCAGCCTATTGTAGTGCCTGCGGCTACAGACGACTTGAAGGACTCCAAGTTGCTGGACGTTGTCAGAGCCTTAAAAATATACATTTAAAGGACGGCTGGAGTCAGAAAATCTGACTCGCTGTTTATACTGTATGCACCCAACAAGTTGGGTGCACCTGCTTCTAAGCAGTCGATTGCTCGTTGGATTTGTAACAAAATTCAACTTGTACATTCTGTGGCAGGCCTGCCACAGCCTAAATCTGTTAAGGCCCATTCCGCAAGGAAGGTGGGCTCATCTTGGGCGGCTGCCCGAGGGGTCTCGGCATTACAACTCTGCCGAGCAGCTACGTGGTCAGGGGAGAACACGTTTGTAAATTTTTACAAATTTGATACCCTGGCAAAGGAGGACCTGGAGTTCTCTCATTCGGTGCTGCAGAGTCATCCGCACTCTCCCGCCCGTTTGGGAGCTTTGGTATAATCCCCATGGTCCTTTCAGGAACCCCAGCATCCACTTAGGACGATAGAGAAAATAAGAATTTACTTACCGATAATTCTATTTCTCGGAGTCCGTAGTGGATGCTGGGCGCCCATCCCAAGTGCGGATTATCTGCAATACTTGTACATAGTTATTGTTAACTAATTCGGGTTATTGTTTAGGAAGCCATCTTTCAGAGGCTCCTCTGTTATCATACTGTTAACTGGGTTTAGATCACAAGTTGTACGGTGTGATTGGTGTGGCTGGTATGAGTCTTACCCGGGATTCAAAATCCTCCCTTATTGTGTACGCTCGTCCGGGCACAGTACCTAACTGGAGTCTGGAGGAGGGTCATAGGGGGAGGAGCCAGTACACACCACCTGACCTGTAAAAGCTTTACTTTTGTGCCCTGTCTCCTGCGGAGCCGCTATTCCCCATGGTCCTTTCAGGAACCCCAGCATCCACTACGGACTCCGAGAAATAGAATTATCGGTAAGTAAATTCTTATTAATTGCACAGCCATTTGCAAGCTGATTGACAGGAAGAGGCCGTTTCTGGGTGGTAACTGACCATCTTCTTCCCAAGCATTTTCAGGGAGGGTGTGTGATGTCAGGTCCAGACCTGGTCAGCCTGTTCTCATCGCACTGTAGGAGTAAGTCCTGGGCTGCGCACAGACTGCACACAGTGGTAAAAACATGCAATGGTGAGTGTGGTGCGAACGGATTTGCAGCTGTCCGCTGACTGAGGGATATTTGCAGCTTGGCGTACACATGCGATCGCACACTTGCACAGCCGAATTTACACTCCCCTTGGACAGCGACTATCTGAACGCAGGATAGTAAAATTAGCAGCCCAGCGATCAGGTCTGAATTAGGCCCTATGTTGTGATAGAAGTTTTGTATGCAGGGAAAATACTGCTTGCTTTTACATGTACCACTCAAACACTGGACAGCTTTACTTTCACACTGTCATTTAGGAGTTTATATATGATTGGGAGAAAAGCCCTAAAGCCAAACTAGTGTTTTTGCAGAAGACAACATTTCTCCATATCTAACAGGGAAAATCTGCAATTATTATTAAATAGGCCCTTTATACGTATTTTGTGCGTTGGCTATTGTCTAACATGAATTTTATCTCCATACACTGATAAGGAGCATGTTGCCAATCTGTACAATTTTGAAATAATTCTTCCTTGTCTGTAATAAATTTCATTCTCTCTTGTGCACAAAAGTCAAGATTTTCTCATTAGCAGCCAAATCACAGTCCAGTAAGTCCAGTCGTTTGATGGAAATGATTTAATACTATGTAATTGTAGAATAGGCAATAAACTATGCAACAGTGCACAGTGCCAATGTCTGGAAAGTCAGCAAGACATTATTGTGTAAGCAAATATACACGTGTCATTAGAAAATAACCTTTGCTGTGCTTGTTCTTTTGTGTTGTTGTTGTTTTTTTTTGCCTGATTTTTTTTATCTTAATATTTTGTATCTGTTAACAGTGGCAAATATAATAACCAATAATTCAATAACTAGAAATCACAACCCCAGACACAGGTCACAGGAGGCATTTTATATAAATAGATGCCTTCTATCTGCTACTCTGATCTGCTGCTGAGTCTGACGACACAGCATCAGATCATCTTCGCGAACATCCGTCATCAGGATGCCCGCAGTGTTCCAGCTGCTGAAGCCAGTGACGCTCTAGCCAAGATGTACTTCACTAACATTCTGGGGGGGGGAATGCAAACTGACCTGAAAAGGCCTTCACACCCCTCTCTATGAACTGAACACTACTGGGGCCCAGGTCCCCCTTTCAACACGCCCTGTGCACCTATTGGCTGCTGAGAAGCAATGCTTTCCCACCAAGCTGAACTTTTGCGAAAATCCAAATTGAATAAAGACAATGGGGGTCATTCCGAGTTGTTCGCTCGTTGACGATTTTCGCAACGGAGCGATTAAGGCGAAAATGCGCATGCGCATGGTACGCAGTGCGCATGCGCTAAGTATTTTAGCACAAAACTTGGTAGATTTACTCACGTCCGAACGAAGAATTTTCATCGTTGAAGTGATCGGAGTGTGATTGACAGGAAGTGGGTGCTTCTGGGCGGAAACTGACCGTTTTCTGGGAGTGTGCGGAAAAATGCAGGCATGCCAGGATAAAACGCGGGAGTGTCTGGAGAAACGGGGGAGTGGCTGGCCGAACGCAGGGCGTGTTTGTGACGTCAAACCAGGAACAAAACGGGCTGAGCTGATCACAGTGCAGGAGTAAGTCTCGAGCTACTAAGAAATTTCTATTCGCAATTCTGCTAATCTTTAATTCGCAATTCTGCTAAGCTAAGATACACTCCCAGAGGGCGGCAGCCTAGCGTGTGCAATGCTGCTAAAATCTGCTAGCGAGCGAACAACTCGGAATGACCCCCAAAAGCCAGACATGCAACACAAAAAAAACCCAGCATGCTATGGGGAAGGGCGGATTGGAATCCTGATGAAAGAGGAAATAAGTAATCTGACCATAACGTATCTAAGCTTCTAAGACCCTCCCCTACAGGCTAGCTGGCCCTTTAAACTAGGTGCCTGGAGCAAGAGTATGTTTCGGCAAACCCTCACCTGTATTGATTTGGGTGCATTTTACATTTGAAAAGAAAAAATATAAAAAATCCTAAAATGGTGACAGGGCTTGTTGTAGACCTTGTGGATTTCAAGGCGAAAGTTTCCTTTGGGATGGAAAATGAGCCTGGAAAATTTATGGTAGCAGCCCTAATGGGGGTCCGGTCTGATGAGATGGTGGAGTCTGTTGAGGGGGGCAGGATCCCTCTTTATACGGCCTGACTGTACGCAATTGCGGACTTCCTTGCATCTTTTGCTGCAGTTGTGTCTAAGACCAGGGGCAGATTGGAAACTACAAGTGGCCCTGTAAAATTTAACAGAAGTAGCCCGACATGGGCAGCACAAGAGGTATAACATACCGTGTAGCCATGGCAGTGTCACTGGATGGCACAGTTGCTGTACTGCAGAGATGGAATAAGTGAATGAATAGGGGCAATGCAGCGTACTGCGGTGGGCTGCCTGTCACGTGGGGGGTGGGGACACATGATAACACACAAAACAGGCCCCACAGACGCATCAGCCTACCAGGAATCTTCCTGGTGAGCCCTATGGCCAATCCACCCCTGCGTGACCACAGTAGTGTCCGTTATTCACATTACACCACACAGTAGTACCCCTTATACATGTTACACCACACAGAAGAGCCCCTTATACACGTTATAAAACACAGTAGAGCCGCTTATACACGTTACATCACAGGTGCTACGGCAGCAGCTGGGGCAGAGAGGTGCTGCAGCATCAATTTAGAGAGAGGTGCTGAAGTAGGCAGGGCAAAGAGGGTGCTGCAACAGCCGGGGCAGAGAGAGGTGCTGCAGCATCTAGGACAGAGAGAGGTGCTGCAGCCGGGGGCAGAAAGAGGTGCTGCAGCAGCAGGGGCAGAGAGTGGTGCAGCAGGACAGAAGTAACCCTGCTGCACAGCTACAAGCAGCCAGTGAGACATATAAAGAGGGCGGCAGAGCTCTGGCATGTGCTGGATGTCGGTGTCTCCTGCTGTCGCCTCTGGCCTGCCCTGTTCCCTACCTCATACCTCCCAACTGTCCTGATTTTCGTGGTGGGGGAAGGGGCAGTTGGGAGGCTTCTGTCAGTCACTGCTCTGCCTAGCTGAGCATCTGTGACAAGACACTGTGTGCATGCCCACAGCATCTTTTCTCGAAGACAAGAGGAACTAGGGGCATGCCAGCAGCTCACAGAGCGCTGGCCATGCCCCCACAATGACAGAAAATAGGGGGGGGGGGGGGTCTCGCGATCGCGGCAGTGCCAAATAGCCAAACCCCTTTTGTTGAGGACACCCCCCTTTTTTGAACGGGCGTGGCTTCACTGCGCAGCAGGAGTCCTGCATGCTCCTTATTCAAAGTTGTGAGGTACTGTATGCTACCTAGTCTCTGAGTCCGATTCAGTGTGTGCCCCTCTGCTTCTGCTCCTCCTCCAGCTCTGCGGCTGCCTGTACAGCAGTCCGCACTATGGCCCTCATTCCGACGCTTGCTAGCTACTTTTAGCAGCCGTGCAAACGATTAGTGACCGCCCACGGGGGAGTGTATTTTTGCTTTGCAAGTGTGCGAACGCCTTTGCATCCCTGCTATGCACAAAACATTTTGTACAAAACAAGACTAGCCCTGCAGTTACTTATCCTGTGTGATGAATCCAGTGACGAAGGTCCCGGAATTGACGTCAGACACCCGCCCTGGAAACGCCTGGACACGCCTGTGTTTTTCCAAACACTCTCAGAAAACGGTCAGTTGACACCCACAAATGCCCTCTTTCTGTCACTCTCCTTGCGTTTGGCTGTGCGAATGGAATCTTCGCTAAATCCATCGCCCAGCACCGATCCTTTTTGTACCCGTATGACACGCGTGCGCATTGCGGTCCATACGCATGCACAGTTTTGCCATTTTTTAAAGTGATCGCTGCGCAGCGAACAACGGCAGCTAGCGATCAACTCGGAATGACCCCCTATAGTGGGTGGAGGGAGCTCGCACTCCACCAGAGCCACCCTCGCTACACCCCTGAGTCTAATTAACCCATCGATCAGCTTCAAAATTGTACACTTACACCACGTTCACACTGCCTTTAAAAATCCGGGTTATTGCACGTGAACGCGCAGTAATCCGGATTTATTTGCATTGTGACCGGGGGTCCTGGCAAGTTCCCGGGTCGTCTGACCCATTTTCAACCCGGGAATAAAGAATGCGATCCTAGACCCATTCACACTATAGGAGCGGGCGGCGCTTGTAGATCATCTGATCTCCAAGCGCAGCCCCCGCATGTGACCCAGTGACGTCATCGACACGGCAATATGCCGTGTCGGTCCGCCACTCTGAACGGGGTCTCAAGCGGGTTGTACTCGGGAAGAACTCGTGCACGAATCACGGGTGCAACCCGCTTATTGTCAGTGTGAACGTGGTATAATGTAGCTTTAGGCTTATGTAGCCGTTAGCTATCTTTATGTAAATATACAGTAACATTCTTGCCATCTTTTATTTTTCAGCAATGGTGGAACTTACTGTTGATTGGGAGTGGTCATTTGTCCACCCTTGCAATGCAATTGCTCAGATCGCGGCATTGCAACCCTTATCCCACAATTTTAACTAAAAAGTGGATATGATGCTATAATATATCTGGAATATGTTGGAATCCCATAAACATACAGAGTCCCCCCGACATTCAGGAAGACTGGGTAAGTTCAGCTGGAGGTGGAAGTTGCCCTAATAGGCAGCCCTAGCTTTTATTCTCTGTTTCGTGTTGAAGCAGTGAGTGAAGTTTGGCGGGCGATAAAAGAAAATAAATAGTTGACCTACACCCAGATTTATCAAGCCTTGGAGAGTGATAAATTGCACGATCATAAAATACCAACATGGTTAGGAGTTGGTTGGTTGGTACTTTATCACCATGCAATTTATCACTCTCCAAGGCTTGATAAATCTGGGCACTTATTCTTTGTTGGAGCAGCATGTGTTCTTCTCTGCACAATGAAAGGTGGTGCCAGCAGCAGACCTGAGATAAGAGGAGGAGAGAAGTGCAGTATGCATTCCTTGCTCTCCTGTTCCTCTGTGGGATAGACCTGAATGATTCTTTCTTACTTCATTAAAGCAGAGTAAAGAAATATTAGGCATTCTCTCTTATCCACCAGTGCTGCAGAGTTGTGGTCTATATTACTGGGTACCACTTACACCTGTGAACGGATATTCTTGATCATGTTGTCATGAGCCACTGCTGTGGCTCATTCCTGTTTGCATTTTGTTTATGTATTTTATGTTATATTTCTGTTTGCATGCCAAGTTTTCTCATGTACTTGTTTAGAGTACTGTTGCAGGCCGCCTTTGGTGAGTCTGTGTAACTGCAGCCTGTCTCCTGTATGTGTGGCCTGTGCAGCCTCACTTATCATGTAATTAGGCCATTATGTGATGAGTCTGTATAACTGCAGCCTGTCTCCTGTATTTATGGCTTGTGCTGTCTCATCTGTCAGTTATTTAGGCCATTACCTTGTGTCTGGATTTCAGCCATCCTGATTGGGGCATGCTTCCTTTATTACCCAGCCTGCCTTTCACCTGACGCCAGTGATAGATACATGTTCCTGTCTGTACCTGTGTCCAGGCCCTGTTCTATGATGGAATCTTGAACCTGTCAGCTCAAGAGAGATCCTGTCTATCTGTGTTGTACCCGTGACCAGGAGATCCTGCTCGATTGATAACCTGACCAGATCCAGCCAGCCTTGTATTCAGGTTTTTGCACAGACACTGTCTTGCTTGTATCTCTGTATTATAACATCTTCTAGCACTGTTGCTTTCACAGTTTATTAAGTCACTCATAACATCTTCATGCATTGTTGCATTCACAATCACTCATATATTCAGTGTCTTAGCTTTTAATACTCTGTGCCTTTGTTCCTATGTTGGGATTTCGGTGGCCGCGCCGCATATAATCTGTTCATTGTCCTATCTGTATTCTCTCCCACTGGTAGTCTCATTAGCCTTAGCTAGTTTTCCCCTTATTCTCCCTCAGTCTCAGTTGGTGCCTTGTTACCTTGTAAGACCTGGGGGAATTGGAGTCTAGGCGGAGCTAATTCGCCCATTCAAACGTGGTTGCTAAAGGAGAAGACTAGCTCTGCAGGCGCCAACCGACTACTGGGTGAAATAACGGAGTTAGGGGTAGAGTCGGTGTTGCAGCCATTTCCCTTTCCCAGCTGCAGCTCACACATCAGGACCAAGAACTCCCTAGTTGCCACCCGTAGTCCCGAGTTCCGGGCACTCAGTTCGTAACACATGTGGCACAAACCCTACAGGATGATGGATGGAATTCATTTAATTATGACTGTTCCAGCCTTACAGTACTGTACTTGTCATTCTCATAGCTGGTGCAAAATCTTGTAACTTAGAAGATACTTTGAAAGAATTCTCAGGTTTGTTTGTTGTAGCTACATTTGTCCATCTTACATTACAATGTCTACTAATTATTACATTTTGGCATCTCTTTTTTGATTAAATATATTGTTTATAGAGATACTGTATGTTTTATAGAATAATGTCTAGGTTGCCTAGTTTCTAAAATGGTAGAACGTCCTACCATATTCTTCCTACACAGAGGATAGGAAGTGTTTAAATTGAGACAGTGAAAATGTAAAAAAAGAAAAATAATTTTTCATTTTCAGTTCAAGTGCAGATACAATCCACTTTATTATTATGGAAAGTCAAAGTATTGTTGAAACAAGAACCACGCAATTCTTGAAATTTCAACAATAGAAAAAAACTTTCTTGGTCATTTCAGTTAAAAAAAAATGTGACATGTTAGAATGTGACAGAATTTTAGAATGAGTAAAAAGACTAATGGTATTATCAAAAAAAATGCAAAGTCTTCTAAAAAGACAACAAGGTATAATTTGTATAGGTACCACATAAGAAAAATCATTGATATTGAAAGGTGATGAGTGCAAATGTGAAAAAAGGGTGAGAAACCCCTCAAAAAGCAAAAACACAACCATTGGTGAAAATACTTTTTTACATGCAAATTTGTATTTATTTGATTACTTAATTTATTACCAGTAATTATTTATGAAGTGCTAGCATATTACATTGCACTTTACAATTGGGAACAACACAAGACTGAGTAATAACAGACAGACAAAGCGGTAAGAGCGCCCTGCTCGAAAGTTTACAATCTACATATATTGTTTTTTTATAGACTTCTTGTTGAACTTTAATATATTATTCATAACTTAGCCAAATATGTTAATAAATGAAATCATGGCAATGGCACATATCATCTATGTAATAATTGGCAATGGTCTGGTCTATTTCTGTCGTACGCAGTGACTCCCACTATGAGCAAAGAGAGAGCAGGACAGCATACAGAGGACAATTCCCTTGGCATCTGGGAAAGGCAGGACTGCCATAAGGGCTGCTGGCTAGATGGGGCGGTCTGGCTGCTGGCTGTGGTTAAAAGGTCTGGCCTGCCAGTATAGAGAATCACAGATGGTACACAAGCTGGATGTTTGCCGCATTTCCAGTTTGAGGTGGAATGCAAACCGAAGGTCAGCACACTACACAGAGGCCATTATAGTGTGGCATAATGTTATAAGGGGCATTACTGTGCAGCATAATGTTGTAAGAGGCATTACTCTGAGTGGCATAATGTTATAAGGGGCATTACTGTGTGGCATAATGTGTAAGAGGCATTACTCTGAGTGGTCTGTTCCATCATGATTAAACATCATCAAAAGACTGTTTCACTGAAATCCTGCTGGATAAATATACAGCAAAACTCTGCAAAATTGTACAGATGTTGTTTATAGATTATTGATTATTTTAAACAATTTCATGTGAATACATTTTTTTAATAAGTGATGTTTTATCATTAAATATATTGGCAATGTTAAACAGTTTACTGTGGATGGTTTAAATTTAAATAAGGAACACCATTACTAGTGCCTCAGATCAGTTTGCTATTATATATATATATATATATATATATATATATATCAGTAGCGGATCTTGCCACGGGCAAGCAGGACTTTTGCCCCGGGTGCCGCCTTCCGGAGGGTGCTGGCGCCATCCGGGGGGGCGTCGCACCATGGCAAGATCCGCTACTGTGCCCCCCGTCGCGACCCCCGCCACTGTGCCCCCCGCTGTGAAGGGAACCAGACGCTACGCGTCTAGTTTCCCTTCGTGGAGGGGACCTTTGCTGTGCGGTGCGCGATGACGTCATTGCGCACTGCACAGCATTGTGGCACAGACGCTAGGGGTCATAATTGACCTCTAGTGTCTATGCTGATCCGAGGAGAGGAGAGGAGCGACGCCGGCGGCTGTCTGCAGCGGTCTGGAATCAGGAGCGGGGATAGTAAGTATACATTTTTTTTTTCTCTTCCAGTGGCGCTACAGGGGGCACAAATGGGGGCGTAACTGACCACGCCCTGTATGAAGCCACGCCCCTATCATTTTGCCCGGGGCGCCACAAGGGCAAGAACCGACCCTGATAGATATATATATATATATATATATATACACACAGTATATAAACTTCAAGGAAGTAAATGATTTATTCCATCAGATGCTCGAACAGTACAGTTTGAGCATCTGATTGTGGCGCCTGACATTTTAGAAGGTGTTAGAATGCGCCAAAAAAGGGCTGAACTTGACAAACTGATCATTAAGGCATTACTGTGAGTTGCCAATCTACATCCTGGTTCAATGCTAGGTGGCGTGATGGATATGTATTGGTGTTGAATACATGAAATATGACGAACTACATACAGGTGTAATTAGACAAAATAGTACATGGATATAGGAATAGTTAATTGTAAATGATTGGATGTATCCACAAGTGTTAAAAACATAAATCATAAATGCCGATGCCGCCTCCATCCCCACCACTCGATGGCAGTGTGAAAGGTTCCAATGCCGGAACGCACCCGGGAAACGACCCGGTACTGCGATCTGAAAGCGGCATTACTTACCTTATTAGATGACAGCCTTTTCTGTACAATCATTTCTTATATGCTCTCTCTCTCTCTCTCTTTCCCATTTTTCTAACAACTCTGCATCATCCCCAAAATGTTTTGCCTTTGTATAAGTGCTACAGCTTGGAAACACAAGCAAGCATTGTCTGATATTTCACAAAGGAAGCAGCAAATATGTGACAGGACATTGCTAATTATTGCATAGTTCAACTCCCGATAGAACCACATCAGACAGAATAAATATTCCTATAGGGCTCAAGGTCATATTGTTTCATTTCCAACAAAAATGAAAAGATTCTCTACCATAAGATCAATCACATTATCTATTTCTTGAACCGGTATGCCGTATAATGTTTTCAGTATTTCTTAAACTTTAATGCTGATGTGATGGCCTCTGTGGAGTCAAAGTGAAATATTTGTAATGGTAAAACATAGTAAGGTAAACAAACACAACAGAGGTGATTTAGGTATGTGCTATCATGGTCACTTTCAATGCATTTCTACTTTGTGCAAAACAGATACGTGTTGCATAGTATTCATTTGGTATATACTAAACTGCTGCATAAACTACTTATTGGCTGATGTCAGCCTACACTTCCCAGACATTTGACAACATAAACGTATCTAAAATGAAATCACAGAGGCAAATATTGCAGGGAAAAATGGGCAGCTTTATTTATTTATTTAATTAATTCTGATAAATAGATGTTAATAGGGGATGGTATGGTGGTAAAGAAGTAATGGTCCCACTCCCAGCATAACCATCTGTACAACTTAACCACCAGGCCTATATGGAGGGCCTTCTACCCATTATTTGTGTATTGGTGGGGAGACCACCTTAGTATCTAAAGCAAGGGCAGTATCGGACTGGGGCATGTAGGGCCCACCGGGGGGAGGGGGGGGGGTGCAGTGGTAGGGGCCCATGTTTAGGGGTGTGGCAAGTCCACATAGAGGGTGTGGCCTGACACCCCATTGGTTTGACCAACCGTTAGAGAGTGCAACGTCTGGGCCCCTTCATAAATATATACAGTAAATTCATCTGCTGCATGCATGATAATGTATCAGATTAATAACAGCAATGCACTGTAGAAAATACACCATAGTACAGTATAAGGTAACATAGAGTATGTATGATGTATAATTCAAGTGAATTCAAGTGCACAGTCTGAACCTGATCCTTAGAGCAGGAGGTGGGCCCCCCAGGCAGTAGGGCCCACCGGTGGTTTCCCCTGTACCCCTGTGGGCCAGTCCAAGCCTGGGCAAAGGGGTCAGTGGAGACGTTCGTTTCTGTAATTAACCCTAAAAGCGGACAACAACTAGGCAGTTTAATTAGCATCACACAGCTAAAAAAAATGGCCTTACTCCACCCTCTCCTAAACTGCAACCTGCAGTATAAGACCTCCTTCTGAACATGTTCTAAACATTTAACCCTGTCTTAAACAATGCAAGCTGACCCATCTTACGTGTTTAAATGGGCGACAGGCATATTGCTTGCGCTTGCGTTCTTCTATTCTTGCATTTAAATATTTTCAGAACTATAGTGTAGGGTTGCATAGTAACAAATGTAGCAATGCAATTATTGTAGTGTACAGCAATACATTGTGGTTAAGCTTTGTTAGGAGAATGTGGGTTCAATTTATGATATCTATCAAGGCTATTAATCAGAGGCTTTCTCCAGTGGTGGCTATTGCCAAGTATAACTGGAGGGTGAAATGTCTGGCTATAGTTTCCCCAAATTCCACTTTTCCTTTTCAGTTTTTACTGATATCTTTTTTTTTTTACATGTGTTATAATTGAATCTGCATCTGGAAACCCAAATCTGGCCCCACAACATGTCACGGTCCCCTTCATGTTGGGGTCTACCGAATGCCAAAGCAGTTCCAACACACACACACACACACACACACACACACACACACACACACACACACACACACACACACACACACACACAACCACCATTTACTGACCATTGTCCCCTCCTCCCTCACCAGCTACAAAATAAAAAAAATAAGTCATAATGAATAAAACAAAAGAATCACCTGGACTCAGCTGGCCATCGGCCTAGCAGGGCTGTCATGCAAAGCAGCATGCTGTGCCGCCCCCACAAACAAGTGTCAGCCCTAGGCAAGTACCTGACGTGCCTAGTGATGAATCCACCACTGTTAAGATAATAAAAATGAATATTTATAGACAGTACTTGGATACTGTTAGCTTGCATGGGCTATTAATGCTGCAGATGTGCTATAAGTTAAACCTTGACATTGCTACAATAACCTATTCAGGTTATCATGCTTGTGGGAATCCTAACAACAGTAGCAGATTAATGGAATTCATAAGAAGGCTTTCTCTTATCCTATGCTTTCAATGCACCCAAGAGGATCTTTAATGCTAATCTACATACATGCTTTCTGCCTAGTTCATTTCTATAAGTTTTATCTCAGAATATTTCCACTCTATAGTAGAACACTGCTTTGTCTGCTGCCTCCCAAAGCAAAGACAATTTATTAGGACACCGGGGTATATTCAATTGAAGTCGAAAGCTGCCGTCTGTCGAAAAGACGGCAGTTTTCGGCTTTTTTAGGTCGGAAGGGGTTCCGACCTATTCAATATAACCCTAAATTTTTCGACAAGTCGAGGAATTCGTATAGCTGCCGATCCATGTGCTTGTGTCGAAAAAGGGGCCAAAACCAACAGGTTTTGGCCCCCTTTTCGACCATCTCAATTTGACTTTAAAAAAAGTCGTATGAGATGGGGAGAGCAGCGCCGGAGACGGGGAGAGCCGAGGCGGGGACGGGGTGAGCAGCGCTGGAGGATATCACAGCCGCCGGTCACAGCAGCGTCCACCCGGCTCCAGCAAGCAAGACCTCGCTTACTGGAGCAGGGAGGACGCTGCCGTGAGCGGCGGCTGTGATTCAGGGACTTCAGAGAGGAGGGACGGGGAGAGGCAGAGAGACTGTGGGGGGGAGACTGGGGAGAGCCGCGGGCAGACGGGGGAGAGCAGCGCTACAGCTGTAGCGCTGCTCTCCCCCATCTGCCCGCAGTTCTCCCCTGTCTCCCTTCCCGCATCTCAATTCGACTTTTTTAAAAGTCGAATTGAGATGTCATTGAATAGCCCAGGTCGGATCCATTGCGACAAATGAATGTCGGAATGGATCCGACTTCAATTGAATATACCCCCAAGTCATGTAATAAACAGTGTGTGTAGGTTTGGGCACTAAAGAGTTTAGGCCAAAAGTAAATGAAAATGGTGGCTTTTAGTCAACGGTGCAAGTGGATGGGTACAGCGTACCCTTAAGAATTTAGCCGTGGGTACGCTGTACCCACCGCAGCCGGGCTGCCGCTCCCTCCCTCCGCTGCTGCTCACCACGCCGCTGCTGCATGAGGGGAGGAGAGCGCAGCATGCACCTCTTCGGCACCGGCCCGTGAGCGAATCAGAGCTCGCAAACTGGCAGCCAAAGCTCCTGATTGGCTGCCGGACCGCAAGCTTTGATTGGCTCACGGATCGGCGCCTATTTGAAGGTAGAGTGACACCCGCACCACCACCGGAGACAGAGGGTCAGGAGAGGCGCACGCTGCACTCTCCTCCCCTAACACACAGGAACAGGACGACAACAGCAGCACGGTAATCAGGAGGGGACCTGGCGCTGGGGGCTTATCTGGCACTACGGGGGCATCTCTGGCACTGGGAGCATCTCTATCTGGCACTGGGGGCATATCTGGCACTAGGGGCATATCTGGCACTGTGGGGGCATTTCTGTATCTGGCACTAGGGGCATCTCTGTATCTGGCACTTGGGGCATATCTGGCACTGTGGGGGCATGTGTATCTGGCACTGGGGGCATTTCTGTATCTGGCACTGGGGGCATATCTGGCACTGTGGGGACATGTGTATCTGGCACTGGGGGCATTTCTGTATCTGGCACTGGGGGCATATCTGGCACTGTGGGGCCATTTCTGTATCTGGCACTGGGAGGCAATGTATATCTGACACAGTGGGGGCATTTGTGTATCTGGCACTGTGGGGCAATGTGTATCTGGCACTATGGGGCACTGTGTATCTGGCACTGTGGGGCAATGTATATCTGGCACTGTGGGGCAACGTGTATCTGGCACTATTGGGGTCATATGTGTATCTGCCCCCCCCCCATATGTTTATCACGCCCCCATTTTCATTGGCCACGCACCATGTGGCATTTGGCCACACCCAGCATTCAGTACCTGTAAGAAATTACTTTCTACTTGCCATTTTTCTCTACTTGCACCACTGCTTTTAGTACAGTCGTGACATGCATGTATTTCATGTGATACTGTACAGTGGCCCTCATTCCGAGTTGTTCGCTCGCTAGCTGCTTTTAGCAGCCATTGCAAACGCTAAGCCGCCGCCCTCTGGGAGTGTATCTTAGCTTAGCAGAAGTGTGAACGAAAGGATCGCAGAGCGGCTACAAAATAATTTTGTGCAGCTTCAGAGTAGATCCAGACCTACTTCTGGCTTGCAATCACTACAGACTATTTAGTTACTGTTTTGACGTCATTAACACTCCCTGCGTTCGGCCAGCCACGCCTGCGTTACCCCAGGCACGCCTGAGTTTGTATCTGACACGCCTGCGTTTTTCCACACACTCCCCGAAAACCGTCAGTTACTTCCCAGAAACACCCACTTCCTGTCAATCACTCTGCGGCCAGCAGTGCGACTGAAAAGCGTCGCTAGACCTTGTGTGAAACTGCATCGGCTGTTGTGAAAGTACGTCGCGCGTGCGCATTGTGCCCCATACGCATGCGCAGAAGTGCCTTTTTTTGCCTGATCGGTGTGCTGCGACCGAAAGCAGCTAGCGATCAACTCGGAATGACCACCAGTATGTGTTCTGTGTTTGTGTGATGGGTATGTTAGAGGTTTGATACATTCATTGCCTTCATGTAAACTTTGATCCAACTAAACTCCACTTTCAAACAGGAGTGCAGGATTAAAAGGTTTACTAAATGAAATAAAATACCACTCTGTCATATTATCAGCATCTCATATGCCACATATGTGTTAATATATGAGACCACCATTATTTAACGAACGTGGGCACCATTATTTATTAATATACTAGGTAACCATTATTTAATAGACAGGAGCACCAACATTTCTTAATATACAGGGGAAACATTATTTCTTAATATATGGGAGAGGCATTATTTATTAATATTTGGTAAAGCATTATTTTTTACCATATAGGGAACCTTATTTATTATTATATGGGAGAAGCATTATTTTCTAATATACAGAGACACAATTATTTAATGTATTATTATTTTTTTTTAAATTCTTTATTTATACGTGGTTAAGCATAGTAAGAAAACATTACATGGACCCATGGGACAGGTGGCCATCAGAACCAACGTCCAGCATAAACCACAAATTTTCAAATAAACAACAAAGTTAATCAAAAAAAGAAAGAACAGTAACATTCAAATATGGAATTCGGGGGGGGGGGGAGCGGAGAAGGGAAAGGGGGACAGGGGGGGAGGGGGGAAACCACGGTATAATCTGTGCACAGTATATATCCTGGAAATAGTAAGATCAGAAGAAAGAGGGAGAGGGGGGTCAAGGGGGAGACGAGAGAAGATTAGAAAAAGGGAAGGAAGAGGAGAGAGAGAGAGAGAGAGAGAGAGAGAGAAGAAAAGAGGAGGAGAGAGGCCTGGAGGAGGAACAGTAGGCAGTGCCCATGGGTCTGCGGAGGAAGTTAGGAGCAAGAGGGGGGGGATGGCAATCTACGTTCAGCAGCGAGCCAGGGGGCCCAGACCTGCTCAAAAATGTGACCCCGGTCATGGAGATAGTATGTAATCTTTTCCATTGAGGCAATGTGCCAAATTTTAGTTTTAAGGGACGGTAGAGAGGGTGGGGAGGGGTTCTTCCAATTAAGAGCTATCAGCGTCTTTGCCGCCGTTAGGATATGTGCGTCCAGCTTTTGGGAAAATGTATTGAGCAACGGGGGAGGGTAACATAGCAAAAAGATCCAAGGATCTTTCAGCACAGGAGAATCCAAAAGCGAATTGAGGAGGGAGTGGACTAGGTTCCAGAAGGAAGCAATGGACGGGCAGGTCCACCATATGTGGAGCATAGTGCCTCTAGCCCCGCAGTTCCTCCAGCAATTAGGGGAGGAAGACGGAAAGAGTTTGTTAAGTCGGTCAGGGGTGTAGTACCAACGGTAGTAAACTTTGTAGGCCGTTTCCTTAAAAGAAGTAGCAATAGAGCATTTAGCAATCCCCAGTCTCGTGTCATCCCAGTCTCCACTCTCTGGTGGGGGCCCAAGATCACGTTCCCATGCGAGCTCGTGGGGCCAGGAGGGGGGAAGGGAAGAATCTAGTAAAAGGGAGTAGAGTTGGGAGATTAAGCCTTTGGAGAGATGGGAGTTAATGCATAAACCTTCAAAGGGGGTGAGGACACGAAGCAAGGCGGAGGAGGGGAGAGAGCCTAGGAAGTGGCGGATTTGTAAAAATTGGAAGGGATTAAGTGGGTACGAAGGGGTCTTTTGTTGGAGGTCAGGTGGTAGGGACAGCCATTGGCCCCGATCGGTAAAATTGGTCGGGAATTTGAAGCCCAGCGTTATCCATAAACGGAACCTCACAGTTGAGAGTCCAGGAGGAAACATAGGGTTCTGCCAGATAGGGGTCAAGGGCGAGGGGGTAGTGGTGAGACCCATCTTCAGGTAGAGGGAGTCCCAAATTTTAAGGTTAAATTTAATAGTGGGGAGAAGTTTAGAGGTTGGGGGTCGGGAGGTGGAGGGCAGACCCCATAAGGGGGTCAGGTCTGAGAGGCTAATGAAGGCTGCGTCAATATCCAGCCACGATACAGATCCCGGAGGAGCATAAGAGGTGACAATATGGGATAAGTGGGAGGCGAGATAGTAAAGTTTGATATCAGGAAGGCCCCTGCCTCCCGCGGAGGTTGGCCTTTTCAGGGTATTGGCGGCGATGCGGGGGGGTCTGTGATTCCAAATAAAACGCACAAGGGCTCGTTGGATAGTGCGAAGAAAGGAGGCCGGGACTGCTACTGGGAGGGTCTGGAAAAGATAAAGCCATTTGGGGACTATGGTCATTTTAACCGCTATGATCCTGCCCAGCCACAAAATAAAAAGACTGTTCCAGGAGGTCAGGTCAGCGAGTGTGTTGGTGAGGAGGGGTGGAAAGTTTTCCCGGAAGAGAGAATCATAGCGAGAGGTCAGGTAAATCCCCAAATATTTAATCTTTGTGGGCTGCCATTTAAAATTAAAGTTAGCGCGAAGGGACTCAGCCTCTCGATGAGGGATATGAAGCAGCATAGCCTCGGATTTGGAGTAGTTGATCTTATACCCTGATATAAGGCTATAAGAATGCAGGACTGAAAATAAGTTTGGGAGTGAGATAAGGGGTTGGGTCAGAGAAAGTAGGATGTCGTCAGCGAAGAGGGAGATTTTAGGGTCGATACGGCCTACTTGTATTCCGTGTATATCTGGATGAGCTCTAATTTGAGAAGCAAGGGGCTCAATAATGAGGGCAAATATTAGCGGTGAGAGGGGGCAACCCTGACGTGTACCATTTGAGATGCTAAGTGGGGCTGATGGGACACCATTGATTAAAACTGTGGCAGAGGGGGCGGAGTATAGTGCCAAGACGCCAGTGAGAAAGCCACCGGACAAGCCATAGGCCTCCAGGGCGGCTCTCAGAAAACTCCAGGAGATTCGGTCAAATGCCTTTTCAGCATCTAATGAGAGCATGATAGTGGGGGATCTCCTGGAGTTCGAGATATGTATAAGATCAATAGCACGTCTGGTGTTATCTCTCGCCTGACGGCCCGGGATAAACCCCACCTGGTCATAATGGACAAGGGAGGGGAGGTATGGGTTAAGGCGGTTGGCCAGGATCTTAGCGAAGATTTTCAAGTCCAAGTTCAAGAGAGATATAGGGCGGTAGCTAGCGCAGTTAAGGGTATCCTTGCCTTCTTTGGGGATCACCACAATTCTAGCCTCCAACATCTCAAGGGGAAAGGGGTCGCCATGGACAATCCTATTGAACAGGGACTGAAGGTGGGGGGGAGAGAAGAGCAGATAATTTTTTGTAGTAAAGAGCTGTGAACCCATCCGGGCCCGGGGATTTACCAATTTTTTGCATGAGTATAGTCTGAGCAATTTCTTCCACCGAGATCTCACTGTTAAGATGGTCCATGGCGTCCTAGGGTAATCTAGGCAAGTTAGAAGCAGAAAGAAAGTGAGAGACAAGATCGGAGTGGGGCAGAGGGGATGAACCCAGTGAGGGGGGTGGGAGGTTGTACAGGTCAGCGTAGTAGGATTGGAAGGCAGCTCTAATGGCAGTGGGGTCTTGGACAAGTTGATTGAGAGAGTTTCTGATAGAGACAATATTAGTTTTGGCTCTCGTGGAACGGAGTCGTGCCGCTAGGATCTTGTCCGCCTTGTCTCCCATCTCATAAAAGGATTGGCGAAGCCACTTAAGACATTTGGCCACCCGTCCAGAGAGAAGGAGATCAAGTTCCGCCTTAACAGTACGAAGTTCGGACAAGACAGCCTGGTCAGAGAACGCCTTATGCTGGGTCTCAAGTGAGTGGAGTTTAATAGAGAGTTTGCTAAACTGGGTGAGGGATTGTTTTTTAGTTTTTGAAGCTAGGCTGATAACGTGTCCACGAAGAACTGCCTTGTGTGCCAACCAGAGAGTGGACCTAGAGATATCAGGGGTATCATTCAGGGTAAAATAGTTGGAGATCGTGTCCCGAAGATGGGAACGTATCTCCGGGTTGTGGAGGAGGGAGTCGTTAAGGCGCCACGTCATGAGGCGAGGGCGTGAGACCAGACCTGAGAGATCGCAGGTGATAGGGGCATGATCGGACCAGATCAGTGGATGAATATGGGCATCGTGGAGATTTAAGGCGAGATCGTGGCTGAGCAGGACCATATCAATGCGGGAGTAGGAATTATGAGGAGCAGAGTAAAAGGTATAGTCACGAGCAGAGGAGCCTTTTATCCTCCAGGAGTCATAGAGAAGCTGGGATCGCATGAGACGGAGGAGGGATCTGGAGCAGAGGGAGTCCGACGAGGAAGCAGTAGGGGGAGAGGGAGAGCGGTCTATCTGTGGATTTAAAACGGAGTTAAAGTCCCCAGCAAGTATGAGGTCGCCTTGCCGGACTCGAGTAAGGAGGTTATCTAGCTTTGTAAAGAATCGTTCCTGTCGTTGGTTAGGAGCATAAACGTTGGCTAGGGTACAGAGGTTGTTATTAAGTTTCCCCACCAAGACAAGGAACCGGCCATCTTTGTCAGCATATGAGTCTAGAAGCTCAAAGGTGAGGTCGCGGGCAAATAAAATCGCAACCCCCCGTTTCTTGGCCGAATGGTCGCAGGCATGGAAAGAATCAGGGTATGGTTTACATTGCAGCGTAGGATGGGAGTCATGTAGGAAGTGAGTCTCCTGCAGGAAGACCAGGTCACCTTTATGGAGTTTAAGGGAGGCAAAGAGCTTACCTCTCTTCTGGGGGCTATTCAAGCCCTTCACATTAAAAGATAGTACCCGGAGACCCATGGGCAAGCAACAAAGAGGTAGGCAGATTAGAAAGAGCGGAGAGCACTGAAAGTAGAGGAAGGAGGGAGAAAGATAGAGAAGAAGGCTATAAAGCGAGAGAGAGTGTGGTCAGAAGGGAGGGGGGAAGGAAAGAAAACCGGGAGGGGAGGGAGGGTGGTTGGTCATCTGGCAGTAGGGGCCAGGACCGGTGGTGCTGACAGGGGAAAGGGATACTAGGTGCCGGGAGGGCACCTAGGTCAGCAAGAGGGCTCAAAGCCCTAAGGGGGCGCGGCATGGGGTCCGGACAACGGATCACAAACCACTTAGCGAAAGGGAGGACCTGAGGGAAAAAGCTGGAGAGAAGACAGGAACAGAGGACAGATGGAGCGCCAGCTCTAGAAAGGAAGGGAGAGGGGGGGGGGGGTAGATAGAAAACAAAAAGTCAGGTTTCAGCACGTTAACATATCAGCAGCATAACATTTTAACAGGAGGTAACAACAGAACAGTCGTGAGGTAACTAAGGGGCCGGGAAATCAGGATACGGGGGGTCTAAAGTGCAACAGCTCCCCGGGTAGGGGAGTGCAACCAGGAAGGGTCGACCCAATTAAGAAGAGAAGACATTGAATTAGAGAACTGAAAGTCCATCAGGGAACTGGAGGCGGAGCCTGGGGGGCCACAGAGGCCGGGACCGTAAACCCCTCAGATCGAGGGGGCTGAGGCGGGTCCCGCTGTATCCGTGGCGGCAGGCGTTGAGTATGGATATCCTGTTCGGCGGTGTGGATGCCCTGCTTAGAGAGCAGCGTTTGAGCCTCGGATAGATCCCTGGCCGTGAGGAGCTTCCCTTGGTGCCAAACCAGGATACGAAAAGGGAAACCCCAGCGGTATTTAACATTATGACGGGAGAGCAGGGAAGTAACGGGTTTGAAGTCTCTGCGTTTGGCCAGAGTGAGCGGGGATTAGTCTTGGAAAATCTGAAGGGGGGTATTCTGGAAAGTCACAGATCCCAGCCGCCGGGCCTCCCTCATGACAGCCTCCTTCGCAGTGAAGTAGTGCAGTCGGAGGATGACATCCCTGGGCTGGGAGGAGTCCTGAGAGCGAGGTCGCAGGGCTCGATGCGCCCGATCCAGGAGCAGATGTTCTTCAGGGGTGTCAGGTGACAGATGTGCAAAGAGGCGCTTGAGGTAGAGGTCAAGGTGGGCCGCCTCGACCTCCTCAGGGACACCCCGGATCCTCAGGTTGTTTCTCCTCGCCCTATTGTCCTGGTCCTCATGCTCCTCCCGCAAGTGGGCAACATCTTGGCGGAGTTGATGGAAGTCGGCCTCGACCGTTTGTTGGAACAACACCACCTCCTCCACTCATCTATCAAGTTGATCGGTTCTGGAGCCGATGTCGGCAATATCGGATTTCAGGGAGTGTAGAGCCTGGACTGAGGTTTTAACATCCCGCATCTCCTTAAGGAGGGAGAGAAATTCCTTGCGGGTGAGGGGCGTGAGATCGTCGTCCTCGGCCTCCGAGTCGGGGGGACCATGGGGGGGTTCGGGAGCATCAGGCCTGCTCTTGGCCGGGGTGCTTTTTTTGGTGAGGAATGGTGTGAGGTCGGACCCCTGTGACTTTTTGCCACCCCTAGTCATCGTGAACATATGATAAAGGGGGTGGACAGCAGGGTGGGAAGTAGAGGTGGCGCTCCAGCAGTGAAGCTCAGGACCAGGGAAGGTAAGGCAAGGGCCCTAGGGAGGCGTCATGGTGTGGTCAGCCAAGCACGGCAGACGGGGTAGGTCCAGGGAGTCCCAGGAGAGCAGGGGGACCACGTGGCCCTGGAGAGGAGCCAGACAGGCAGAAGTCACAGGAGGCGGGGCTCCGTGGAGGACCAGCCCCATTTAGGGACCGCGGAGATGAGCCCCGGGCACGGACCAGCGTGTGACCGGGGCAGCACCGGGGCCAGACAGCAGGGGGAAGGGGGGTCTGTGGTTAGTAGCGGCAACGGCCCCCAGGTGGAGTATGATGTGGGCTCCAGAGGGCTGTAGCAGGGGGGATCACTATCTGCAGGTATTGAGGGAGATGGGCCTGGAGGCCTGCTAGATGGCCGCCACTAGTGTACCACACAGGGAGCTGCAGAGTGCACCAGCGTTGTCCCGGAGCCCCCCAGGAGGGTCCCCGCCGTCTGGGGGCACCAGGGGGACCGGGGCAGCCAGCAGATATGTGCGGAGGAGGGAGGGGTCCGCCGGGCACCCGCGGGAACCCTTCGTGAGTGTTTCCCGGGCCCGGAGCTCTAGGCCGGGCCGCCGCTAAAATCGAGGCCCCGGCTTCAGATCGGGGAGAAGGCCTCAACACCCGGGAGCCACCGAAAGCCTCCACAGCACTCAGGATCTGGTCTCAAGGCAGGGGCCGTAGTGGGCAGTACACACCACAGGGATCCCGCCGCCTGCCGTCAATCTTGGGCCTCCCCGGCTGCAGAGCTAGCCCCCCAGCTCCCCGCGACCTCCAGCGAGACGGCCGTACTGCGGCCTCCAGGGATCGTCCTCCGGCCGGACAGCCCCGGCACCCAGTCTCCAGGTGTGGGTATGGGGGGATGTAGGCAGGACGGCAGAGAGGCAGCGTCTCCCAGCGATATCGCGGCTCCGGTCCGCCGCTCCAGCCCGGCTCCAAACTCGAGCCCCCGGCTTCAGGCTGGGGGTAGGCCGCAATCCGCAGGAGTGCTTAAAAGCACTCCCCGACTCCGCGGGTCCCCCACAGCAGCTGCGGACACACACAGGGGGTCACGGCAGGCAGTCTTGGGCAGCCCAGTGCAGGTCAGGGGAAGGAGAGGGGAATTAGGAGGTCTGTGTGTGCAGGAGCTGGAGAGAACACATCCACTCTCCAAGATGACCAGGCCACTCCCCCGGGACATGATTATTTTTTAATATGCATAAGAATCATTATTTACTAATATATGATGGCACCATTGGACAGGCGTTATCAATTTATATATATGAGGGCAGTATTATTTATTATCATATGAGGGGCATAATTATATATTAATTTAAATGAGAAAATTAGTAATTTATATAATGGGGCAATATTATTTATTAATATATGAGGAATCATATTTATTAATTGATAATGTCGATATTATCTTAAACCATAAAGCTATACCTTTAAACACACTTTTACCATGGAGCCGCTGCGGCCGCTAGACTTAATATGCACTCTACGTACTTTGTACGCTATTTGCGTACAGAGTCCCGTACCGTGTACGGACTTAGCGTACAAATGCTGCGCTGGGGGTACAAAGTACACACAGCGCGCACACACTCTTGATATACTTTAAACCTTATTAGTAATGCAATGCAATGATATTATTACACTCTAAACCTTATGCAGTAAAGCACTGCAATGATGTTACACCTTAAACTTTATGCAGCGCTGACGGTACAAAGTACCCGCAGCGCGTACACAACTTATCAATACACTTTTAAACCTTATACAGTTAGGTAATATAATACGCTTTAAACCCTAGCAGGGAAAAGAGGACACAACACCGATTTGTAGTTAAACACTGGGCTCCGACACCACAGAGTATATATCTGGAAGGGGGTTAACAATACAATTTATACACTACAATACAACAGAGTAAATGGCTACAGTCAATGTACATACGTGAGAATATTCGCATGTGCTTCCTGGTCCAGACCTCCGCTAATCAGGTAGATAGCGTTAAGAGTCTTCTGACCGGCCAGGCAGCAACAGGCTTTTTATATACTACTTCCAAAAGCAATACAATGGATACTGTAATCCCTTTGTCCATTGGACACAGAGATGCATCTTTACATTACAGGAGAGGTCATAGGTTGATTTGAAAAGGTGGGCGATGTCTTTCTCAACTGCTCTTGTGGGTGGTCTCCTCTGGATTCCTGCCGCATACATAATATACAGTAAATACAGTTTATATCTATATTCTACTTCTGCACATAACTATCCACAGGAACATGCGATCTTCCTCTAACCAACACCGGAATGTTACCCTTAAAATACCCTACAGCTGGATACCAGACATCACCTTATAACCTTAGTCTGTCCCTTCCTATCATGCAAAGGCGAATCCCTTAGTCCTGGAATCATTTAAACCGTTGATACTTGCTGATGTGGTGCAGGGGGGTTATGTGTACAATGTGCACTATTTGGATTAAATATGTAATGTTTTGATAACCCTCTAGGCGCTCACAAACTCCGCCGTAAATACCCATACCACGCGAAGGACCGTGGGAGCAACCATACGCAAATTGCGGATATGTGCACGCACGGCGGAACAAGTGCACGCGCAGCGGGCATGTGTGTGTTGTTAGTACGTAATGTGTGTGCTGGAATATTTTTCGACTTTGACATAATGTACAGGGAATCATTATTTAATATTTATACACAGGGGTACGATTATTTACTATAAGAGCACATACATATTTATTAATGTACAGGGAATCATTTATACACAGGGGTACACTTATTTAATATAATAGCACATACATATTTATTAATATGCAGGTGAAGCATTATTAATTTATATAGTTAGGTCAATATATATTTGGACACTGACACAATTTTCCCAGTTTTGGCTCTGTAAGTCACCACAGTTGATTTGAAATGCAAAAATGGAGCTGCAATTGAAGTGCAGACTTTCAGCTTTAATTTAAGGGGTTAAACAAAATTATTGTATGAAACATTCAGGAATTGGAACCATTTTTATACACATCTTTTCAGGGGCTCAAATGTAATTGTAAACATTAACATAATCATGAATAAAATGTTAATTTTCAATACTGTGCTGAGCAGGGCCGGATTAAGGATTGTGGGGGCCCCAGGCCCCCAACCAAAAAATGTGATACCCTGCCCCACAGTGACCCCCACACATGTACAACAGTGCCCCCGATATGACACATGGTCCCCGCTCACCCCTCAATTTGCTCAATTGTGCTCCCTATTCCTCCAAATATCCCCCGGCCCATAACAAATAAAGGCCTCCATCATCTTCCTGTTCTCACGTCTGCCAGCTCTAACATGTGTCCAGCTCCCACAACACTTGCCTTCTTCACTGTCCACCTCTCACCCCTCTTCCTTAAATGCCCACCCCAAAGCACCCCCTCCTTTTCAATAATCAACTCACAGCACGCTGCAAAACTTACAGGCTTCACTCGGTCTGGCAGCTGGCTTTGAGGCTGGCTCTTCTGGCTTGCTCGGCCTCAGGTCCCCTACATTGGCGAGCATGTGCACATGTCACAATGTGCATGGGTGTGGGAGGAGCTTGAGGGAGATGCCCAGCTGGGGATCTGGGGAGGGGAGCATTCATCCTGCCTCCTGTGTTCCTCCCGCAGCCAGCCGTGCACTTGCAGAGAGTGGCTGCGGGCGGCCTCTCCGCCAGTTGTCAATACCAGGGTCTGCAATCCGGCAAGCTGTATGCACTGCAGCACTGACTCTGCATGCAGAACAGCCGCTGAAGCCCCTGTCTGGGAATAGGAGCCTCTGGGCACCTGTTCTCGGTAATTGCAGGGTCATACTGACCCTATGTGGGGCCCCCTCTGTGTGTGGGGGCCCAGGGACGTCCGCCCATGTCGACGCTTCTTCAATCTGGCCCTGGTTTTGCGAATTCTTTGCAGGAAATAACTGCCTGAAGTCTGGAATCCATGGACATCACCAAACGCTGGGTTCCCTCCATTGTTATGCTTTGCCAAGCCTTTACTGCAGATTGTTTTAGTGGTTGTTTGTTTGAGGGACTTTCTGTCTTTAGTACAGGTTGAGTATCCCATATCCAAATATTCCGAAATACGGAATATTCCGAAATACAGATTTTTTTGAGTGAGAGTGAGATAGTGAAACCTTAGTTTTCTGATGGCTCAACGTACACAAACTTTGTTTAATACCTAAAGATGTTAAAAATATTGTATTAAATGACCTTCAGGCTGTGTGTATATTGTATATATGAAGCATAAATGAATTGTATGAATGTATGCACACTTTGTTTAATGCACAAAGTTATTAAAAATGTTGGCTAAAATGTAAATGCATTCTGTGCTTAGACTTAGGTCCTATCGCCATGATATCTCATTATGGTATGCAATTATTCCAAAATACTTCTGGTCCCAAGCATTTTGGATAAGGGATACTCGACCTGTATTATCTTCGGCAAGTGAAATACATACTCGATTGGGTTGGGATCAGGTGACTGACTCGGCCATTACAGAATATTCCACTTCTCTTCCTTAAAAAAACTCCTGAGTTGCTTTTGCAGTATGTTTTTGGTCATTGTCCAACTGTACGGTGAAGCACTGTATACTGTAATCAACTTTGCAGAATTCAACTGAATCTAAGCAGACAGTATATCTCTATACACTTCAGAATTCATCCAGCTGCTTTTGTCTTCTGTCATATCATCATTAAACACTAGTGACCCTGTGCCATTGGAAGCCATGTGGGAACATCACATCACACAGCCTCCACCTTGTTTTACAGAAGATGTGGTATGCTTCAGAACATGAGCCATTCCAAGCCTTCTCCATACTTTTTTCTTCCCATCATTCTGGTACAGGGTGATTTTAGTTTAATCTGTCCAAAGAATGCTGTTCATAACTGGGTTGGCTTTTTTTAGATTTTACTTTGTTGTAAGGTCTAATCTGTCCTTTCTATTTGTAAGGCTTAAGAATAGTTTGCACCTTGTGGTGAACCCACTATATTTGCTTTAGAGATGAGCGGGTTACGAACCCTACCGAACTTTGCATTCTGAGCCCGGATCCGAGTCAGGCTCGGGTTTTCTCGCCTGACTCAGAAACCCGAACGAGGCAAAACGTCATCATCCCACTGTCGGATTCTCATGGGATTTGGATTTCATATATGGAGCCGCGCGTCGCGGCCATTTTCACTCCAGTCTCGGAGAGTGTAGTGAGAGGACGTGTCTCTGTCCTCCAGTGTCTGTGTGGGGGAGGGAAAGTGGGGTGGCAAGTCTTGTGCTGTGTTGTGCTGCTCAGTCCAGTCCAGTCCAGTGTAGTCACAGTGTATTGTGCTGCATCAGTCCAGGCAGTCACAGTGTTGGTGTCCTCTCCTGCCAGTGTAGCTGTATAAAGTGTTGTTGTGTTGTGCTGCATCAGACCAGTGGTAGTGTCCTGTCTCATCAGTCATTCCAGTGGCGATATACACTGTTGCTATATGTCCACTGCTGCCGTATAATAATAATAACAACCACAAGTCTCTTACTGTATTGTTGTGTTGTGCTGCATCAGACCAGTGGTAGTGTCCTGTCACATCAGTCATTCCAGTGACGATTTACGCTTCTGCTATATGTCCATTGCTGCCGTATAATAATAATAATAATAACCACAAGTCTCTTACAGTGTTGTTGTGTTGTGCTGCATCAGACCAGTGGTAGTCTCCTGTCCATCAGTCATTCCAGTGACGAGGCAGTCACAGTAGTATACGCTGTTGCTATATGTCCACTTCTACAATATTATAATAATTACCAGTGGTAGTGTGTTGGCCATCAGCCATCAGTCATTCCTATGCCGCATAGTGTTATATAACTCCAAAAAAATAATGGAGAACAAAAATTTGGAGGATAAAATAGGGAAAGATCAAGAACCACTTCCTCCTAGTGCTGAAGCTGCTGCCACTAGCCATGACATAGACGATGAAATGCCATCAACGTCGTCTGCCAAGGCCGATGCCCAATGTGATAGTAGAGGCATGTAAAATCCAAAAAGCCAAAGTTCAGTAAAAAGACCCAAAAAAAGAAATTTAAATGGTCTGAGGAGAAACGTAAACTTGCCAATATGCCATTTACGACATGGAGTGGCAAGGAACGGCTGAGGCCCTGGTCTATGTTCATGACTAGTGGTTCAGCTTCACATGACGATGGAAGCCCTCATAACTGAGGCCTTGACAGCTATGTTGGTGTTAGACGTGTGCCCGGTATCCGCCATTAGTGCAGTGGGATTTAGACAATTGATGGAAGTATTGTGTCCCCGGTACCAAATCCCATCTAGATTCCACTTCACTAGGCAGGCGATAGCGAGATTTTGCCATTTAATACCAGTGATTTGGACGTATAATACAGTGATTTTGCCAATTAATTTCAGTAATTTATAATTATTAATTCCAGTGATCTTGCCAATTAATTCCAGTGATTTGGATGTATAATTCCAGTTGGAATTGTTTGTGTCGCTTGGCTTAGTCATACAGCTACCTCATTGCACCTCTTCGACATCTTTGCATGAGGTGCTGTTTGGGCCCTAGTTTTTGAAAAGTGCCATCCTGTGTGACACTGCATTATGAGTCCAGGGGTACTGCTGTATTAGTCCTGGGGTACTGCCGTATAAGTCCACCAATTGCAGAATTTATAAAGTGACTGGAGCGTGCTGGAGATGCTGTCAGTGGACCGAACAATTGCGGCCCACTCTCGACACTCCTAGATGGGCAAGGTGGTTTTGTCGCTTAGCTTAGGCCTACAGCAACCTCGGTGCACCTTTTTTTCTTCTTTGCATGATGTGCTGTTTGGGGCCTTTTTTTTTAATATATCTGCCCTCCTGTCTGCCACTGCTGTGCCACTCCTAGATGGGCCAGGTGTTTGTGTTGTCCACTTGTGTAGCTTAGCTTAGTCATCCAGCAACCTCGGTGCAACCTTTTGGCCTAAAAACAATATTGTGAGGTGTTCAGAATAGACTGGAAATGAGTGGAAATTATTGTTATTGAGGTTAATAATACTGTAGGAGCAAAATTACCCCCAAATTCTGTGATTTTAGCTGTTTTTATGTTTTTTTCAAAAATCATCCAGATCCAAAACAAAAACAAAAACACGAAAGGGTGGTTTTGGCAAATCCAAGCCAAAACCAAAACACGAAAGTGGAATTAGAACCAAAACACGAAAAGTGCCCGCCGCACATCTCTAATTTGCTTATGTGAACTCTTTTATTTATGGTAGACTTGGATAACAATATCCAAACATCATGGAGAGTGTTCTTCACTTGACTTGATGTTGTGAAGTGATTTTTATTTACAATGGAAAGGATCCTGTGATCATCCACCACAGTTGTCTTTCGTGGAAGTCCAGGCCTTTTTGTGTTGCTGAGTTTACCACTGCATTCTTTTTTTCTCAAAATGTTTCTTTTGCAGGAGTTGGCAAGGTTAACTTACTTTACTTGCACTGAGAGCTCATTTGAAAGCATGTTGTGGGTTCACAGCAACAGCTTCCAAATGCAAATGCCACACTTGGAATTAACTTTAAACCTTTTCCTGCTTAATTGATGTAGAAATAACAAAGGAATAGCCCAAATCTGTCCATGAAACAGCCTTTGAGTCAATTGTCCAATTACTTTCTCCAATTACGGTCTCTTGAAAAGAAAGGGGCTACATACAGTATTAAACAGCTGTAATTCCTACACACTTCCTCCAATTTGGATGTGCATTAAAGCAGATAGGGGGTCATTCCGACCCGTTCGCACGCAGCGGTTTATCGCTGCAGTGCGAACGAGTGTGGAATGCGCATGTGGGGCGGCCGCAGTGCGCAACAGGGGTCGCCGGGTTACGTCGCGTCTAAAGAAGGAAGTGGTCACAGATCGGACCGCAAAGAAGATTGACAAGAAGAAGGCATACCTGGGTGGATCCGGAGCGTCGGAGACCGTTTTCGGGGAGTGGTGAGCAAAACGCAGGCGTGTCCAGCAGAACGGAGGGCGGATGTCTGACGTCAGAGCTGGCTCCAGCATCGCAGGGATCGTCGCACAGGGTAAGTATGTCCAGGGCTAGTCTACTTCTGCATTAAATTTTTTTAGCTTAGCAGGGCTGCACAAGCGATTGCAGCCCTGCTAAACTAAAATACACTCCCTTATAGGCGTGGACTAGTTGATCGCAGCAGCAGCAAAAAGTTGCTGGCTGCGATCAACTTGGAATGACCACCATAGTCTGCACTTTGAAACCATATTCATTATATATAATGTAAGTTAAATACTTTTTGGTAAACAGCTAATATGGCAAAAATTGTCTCCAATTATGTCCAAATATATATGGACCTTATTGTATGAGGGCAGTATTATTCCTTAATATATCTGGGAATTATTTTTTATTAGTATACAGTAGAAGCATTATTAAATTATTTATGGTATTATTATTATTAATAATAATAATAATATAAGGAAACATTATTCATGTAAGGAGAATCATTATTTAAAAATATATATGGGGGCAGCATTAATATATTGCATTATAATATATATAATATATTGGTTCTCAAACTCGGTCCTCAGGACCCCACACAGTGCATGTTTTGCAGGTAACCCAGCAGGCGCACAGGAGTATTAATTACTCACTAACACATTTTAAAAGGTCCGCAGGTGGAGCTAATTATTTCTAGAGATGAGCGCCTGAAATTTTTCGGGTTTTGTGTTTTGGTTTTGGGTTCGGTTCCGCGGCCGTGTTTTGGGTTCGACCGCGTTTTGGCAAAACCTCACCGAATTTTTTTTGTCGGATTCGGGTGTGCTTTGGATTCGGGTGTTTTTTTAAAAAAACACTAAAAAACAGCTTAAATCATAGAATTTGGGGGTCATTTTGATCCCATATTATTATTAACCTCAAAAACCATAATTTCCACTCATTTTCAGTCTATTCTGAATACCTCACACCTCACAATATTATTTTTAGTCCTAAAATTTGCACCAAGGTCGCTGGATGACTAAGCTAAGCGACACTAGTGGCCGACACAAACACCTGGCCCATCTAGGAGTGGCACTGCAGTGTCACGCAGGATGTCCCTTCCAAAAAACCCTCCCCAATCAGCACATGACGCAAAGAAAAAAAGAGGCGCAATGAGGTAGCTGACTGTGTGAGTAAGATAAGCGACCCTAGTGGCCGACACAAACACCGGGCCCATTTAGGAGTGGCACTGCAGTGTCACGCAGGATGTCCCTTCCAAAAAACCCTCCCCAATCAGCACATGACGCAAAGAAAAAAAGAGGCGCAATGAGGTAGCTGACTGTGTGAGTAAGATTAGCGACCCTAGTGGCCGACACAAACACCGGGCCCATTTAGGAGTGGCACTGCAGTGTCACGCAGGATGTCCCTTCCAAAAAACCCTCCCCAATCAGCACATGACGCAAAGAAAAAAAGAGGCGCAATGAGGTAGCTGACTGTGTGAGTAAGATTAGCGACCCTAGTGGCCGACACAAACACCGGGCCCATTTAGGAGTGGCACTGCAGTGTCACGCAGGATGTCCCTTCCAAAAAACCCTCCCCAATCAGCACATGACGCAAAGAAAAAAAGAGGCGTAATGAGGTAGCTGACTGTGTGAGTAAGATTAGCGACCCTAGTGGCCGACACAAACACCGGGCCCATTTAGGAGTGGCACTGCAGTGTCACGCAGGATGTCCCTTCCAAAAAACCCTCCCCAATCAGCACATGACGCAAAGAAAAAAAGAGGCGCAATGAGGTAGCTGACTGTGTGAGTAAGATTAGCGACCCTAGTGGCCGACACAAACACCGGGCCCATTTAGGAGTGGCACTGCAGTGTCACGCAGGATGTCCCTTCCAAAAAACCCTCCCCAATCAGCACATGACGCAAAGAAAAAAAGAGGCGCAATGAGGTAGCTGACTGTGTGAGTAAGATTAGCGACCCTAGTGGCCGACACAAACACCGGGCCCATTTAGGAGTGGCACTGCAGTGTCACGCAGGATGTCCCTTCCAAAAAACCCTCCCCAATCAGCACATGACGCAAAGAAAAAAAGAGGCGCAATGAGGTAGCTGACTGTGTGAGTAAGATTAGCGACCCTAGTGGCCGACACAAACACCGGGCCCATTTAGGAGTGGCACTGCAGTGTCACGCAGGATGTCCCTTCCAAAAAACCCTCCCCAATCAGCACATGACGCAAAGAAAAAAAGAGGCGCAATGAGGTAGCTGACTGTGTGAGTAAGATTAGCGACCCTAGTGGTCGACACAAACACCGGGCCCATTTAGGAGTGGCACTGCAGTGTCACGCAGGATGTCCCTTCCAAAAAACCCTCCCCAATCAGCACATGACGCAAAGAAAAAAAGAGGCGCAATGAGGTAGCTGACTGTGTGAGTAAGATTAGCGACCCTAGTGGCCGACACAAACACCGGGCCCATTTAGGAGTGGCACTGCAGTGTCACGCAGGATGTCCCTTCCAAAAAACCCTCCCCAATCAGCACATGACGCAAAGAAAAAAAGAGGCGCAATGAGGTAGCTGACTGTGTGAGTAAGATTAGCGACCCTAGTGGCCGACACAAACACCGGGCCCATTTAGGAGTGGCACTGCAGTGTCACGCAGGATGTCCCTTCCAAAAAACCCTCCCCAATCAGCACATGACGCAAAGAAAAAAAGAGGCGCAATGAGGTAGCTGACTGTGTGAGTAAGATTAGCGACCCTAGTGGCCGACACAAACACCGGGCCCATTTAGGAGTGGCACTGCAGTGTCACGCAGGATGTCCCTTCCAAAAAACCCTCCCCAATCAGCACATGACGCAAAGAAAAAAAGAGGCGCAATGAGGTAGCTGACTGTGTGAGTAAGATTAGCGACCCTAGTGGCCGACACAAACACCGGGCCCATTTAGGAGTGGCACTGCAGTGTCACGCAGGATGTCCCTTCCAAAAAACCCTCCCCAAACAGCACATGACGCAAAGAAAAATAAAAGAAAAAAGAGGTGCAAGATGGAATTGTCCTTGGGCCCTCCCACCCACCCTTATGTTGTATAAACAAAACAGGACATGCACACTTTAACCAACCCATCATTTCAGTGACAGGGTCTGCAGGACTATTGGCATTCCTGGGGAAGGAGGAAATTGACACTGAGGGAGTTGGTGGGGTGGTTTGCGTGAGCTTGGTTACAAGAGGAAGGGATTTACTGGTCAGTGGACTGCTTCCGCTGTCACCCAAAGTTTTTGAACTTGTCACTGACTTATTATGAATGCGCTGCAGGTGACGTATAAGGGAGGATGTTCCGAGGTGGTTAACGTCCTTACCCCTACTTATTACAGCTTGACAAAGGGAACACACGGCTTGAAACCTGTTGTCCGCATTTCTGTTGAAATAGTTCCACACCGAAGAGCTGATTTTTTTGGTATTTTCACCAGGCATGTCAACGGCCATATTCCTCCCACGGACAACAGGTGTCTCCCCGGGTGCCTGACTTAAACAAACCACCTCACCATCAGAATCCTCCTGGTCAATTTCCTCCCCAGCGCCAGCAACACCCATATCCTCCTCATCCTGGTGTACTTCAACACTGACATCTTCAATCTGACTATCAGGAACTGGACTGCGGGTGCTCCTTCCAGCACTTGCAGGGGGCGTGCAAATGGTGGAAGGCGCATGCTCTTCACGTCCAGTGTTGGGAAGGTCAGGCATCGCAACCGACACAATTGGACTCTCCTTGTGGATTTGGGATTTCGAAGAACGCACAGTTCTTTGCGGTGCTACTGCTTTTGCCAGCTTGAGTCTTTTCATTTTTCTAGCGAGAGGCTGAGTGCCTCCATCCTCATGTGAAGCTGAACCACTAGCCATGAACATAGGCCAGGGCCTCAGCCGTTCCTTGCCACTCCGTGTGGTAAATGGCATATTGGCAAGTTTACGCTTCTCCTCCGACAATTTTATTTTAGGTTTTGGAGTCCTTTTTTTACTGATATTTGGTGTTTTGGATTTGACATGCTCTGTACTATGACATTGGGCATCGACCTTGGCAGACGACGTTGCTGGCATTTCATCGTCTCGGCCATGACTAGTGGCAGCAGCTTCAGCACGAGGTGGAAGTGGATCTTGATCTTTCCCTAATTTTGGAACCTCAACATTTTTGTTCTCCATATTTTAATAGGCACAACTAAAAGGCACCTCAGGTAAACAATGGAGATGGATGGATACTAGTATACAATTATGGACGGACTGCCGAGTGCCGACACAGAGGTAGCTACAGCCGTGAACTACCGTACTGTGTCTGCTGCTAATATAGACTGGTTGATAAAGAGATGTCGTAGTATGTATGTATGCAGAAGAAAGAAAAAAAAAACACGGTTAGGTGGTATACAATTATGGACGGACTGCCGAGTGCCGACACAGAGGTAGCCACAGCCGTGAACTACCGTACTGTACTGTGTCTGCTGCTAATATAGACTGGTTAATAAAGAGATGTCGTAGTATGTATGTATGAAGAAGAAAGAAAAAAAAACCACGGGTAGGTGGTATACAATTATGGATGGACTGCCGAGTGCCGACACAGAGGTAGCCACAGCCGTGAACTACCGTACTGTACTGTGTCTGCTGCTAATATAGACTGGTTGATAAAGAGATGTAGTAGTATGTATGTATAAAGAAGAAAGAAAAAAAAACCACGGGTAGGTGGTATACAATTATGGACGGACTGCCGAGTGCCGACACAGAGGTAGCCACAGCCGTGAACTACCGTACTGTACTGTGTCTGCTGCTAATATAGACTGGTTGATAAAGAGATGTCGTAGTATGTATGTATGAAGAAGAAAGAAAAAAAAACCACGGTTAGGTGGTATACAATTATGGACGGACTGCCGAGTGCCGACACAGAGGTAGCCACAGCCGTGAACTACCGTACTGTACTGTGTCTGCTGCTAATATAGACTGGTTGATAAAGAGATGTCGCAGTATGTATGTATGAAGAAGAAAGAAAAAAAAACCACGGGTAGGTGGTATACAATTATGGACGGACTGCCGAGTGCCGACACAGAGGTAGCCACAGCCGTGAACTACCGTACTGTACTGTGTCTGCTGCTAATATAGACTGGTTGATAAAGAGATGTAGTAGTATGTATGTATAAAGAAGAAAGAAAAAAAAACCACGGGTAGGTGGTATACAATTATGGATGGACTGCCGAGTGCCGACACAGAGGTAGCTACAGCCGTGAACTACCATACTGTGTCTGCTGCGACTGGATGATAAATAATGATATAAAAAATATATATATATCACTACTGCAGCCGGACAGGTATATATATTATATAATGACGGACCTGCTGGACACTGTCTGTCAGCAGAATGAGTTTTTTGTAGAATAAAAAAAAAAACACCACACAAGTGAAGTCACACGACGAGTGTTTAACTTTTTCAGGCAATCACAATATAGTATACTACTAACTATACTGGTGGTCAGTGTGGTCAGGTCACTGGTCAGTCACACTGGCAGTGGCACTCCTGCAGCAAAAGTGTGCACTGTTTAATTTTAATATAATATGTACTCCTGGCTCCTGCTATAACCTATAACTGGCACTGCAGTGCTCCCCAGTCTCCCCCACAATTATAAGCTGTGTGAGCTGAGCACAGTCAGATATATAATATATACATAGATGATGCAGCACACTGGGCTGAGCAGTGCACACAGATATGGTATGTGACTGTCTTGTACTCCTGGCTCCTGCTATAACCTATAACTGGCACTGCAGTGCTCCCCAGTCTCCCCCACAATTATAAGCTGTGTGAGCTGAGCACAGTCAGATATATAATATATACATAGATGATGCAGGCATGCAGCACACTGGGCTGAGCAGTGCACACAGATATGGTATGTGACTGAGTCACTGTGTGTACCGTTTTTTTCAGGCAGAGAACGGATATATTAAATAAAACAACTGCACTGCTGGTGGTCACTGTGGTCAGTCACTAAACTCTGCACTCTCTTCTACAGTATCAGCCTCAGGTCAATCTCTCTCTCTCTCTCCTAATCTAAATGGAGAGGACGCCAGCCACGTCCTCTCCCTATCAATCTCAATGCACGTGTGAAAATGGCGGCGACGCGCGGCTCCTTATATAGAATCCGAGTCTCGCGAGAATCCGACAGCGTCATGATGACGTTCGGGCGCGCTCGGGTTAACCGAGCAAGGCGGGAAGATCCGAGTCGCTCGGACCCGTGAAAAAAAACATGAAGTTCGTGCGGGTTCGGATTCAGAGAAACCGAACCCGCTCATCTCTAATTATTTCACTTGTGATTCTGTGAGGAGACATGCAAAACATACACTGGTCCTGAGGACTGAGTTTGAGAACCTGTGATATATTGTGAACCATTGTTTATTAATGTAGGCGGTAGCTTTATTATTATACTGGAGAAGCATCATTTATTTATATACACGGCAACTTTATTAATATATGGAATCATGCTTTATTAGCTTACAAAGGCATCCTTATAAATATATATGGGATTAGCAATTATTTATATATGAGGCAGCTTTATTTTTTAATATATGGGAGCAGATTGATTTAATTACATACAGAGACATCTTTATTTATTACTACTTAAACAGGTATCATATAGTATAGGATGTGTCTGTACGTAAATAAGTCTGAATTTCTGTCTGTCTGTTCATACCAGCATCACGCAAAAACTACTTGATGAATTTGGATTGTGTTTTCAGTATTGTATAGTTTATAGACATAGAGAGAAACTGAGGTATGTATGATTAGTTACAATGCGAAATTGGGGAGAGGAGCAATAAAGGAAAAACCAGATGCTTGACAAACATATATTGCACAGCACACCCCGAAAGCTGATGCTATCAACAAAAGTATTTTAGGGACCACTGCTAGAAGAGTTGGCAACAGGGCCGGACTTGCCATCTGGCACTTCTGGCAAATGCCAGAAGGGCCGATGGCCACTTGGGCCGGTCCAGCGGTCACTGAGACACGCTGCCGCTCAGTCCGGCGGCAGCATGTCTCAGCTGTCAGGAGAGGAGAGCAGAGCGCCCGCCAGCGCGGCTGTGTCTGGTGCTGCGGCGGCTTTGTTCAAACCAGCCGCCGGTTCGTGAGCCAATCAGAGCTCGCGGACCGGCAGCCAATCAGAAGCCGCCGGTCCGCGAGCTCTGATTGGCTCACGAACCGGCGGCTGGTTTGAACGAAGCCGCCGCAGCACCAGACACAGCCGCGCTGGCGGGCGCTCTGCTCTCCTGATTCACCCCCGTCCCTCACAGCCCGGAGGAGCAGCAGCAGCAGTAGCAGTGCAGCAGCGGTAAGTAGCTGCAGCACTGGCTGCTGTGGGGACAATTGTATATCTGGCACTGTGGGGGCAATTGGCTGGCACTGTGGGGCATTTGTATACCTGGCACTGTGGGGGCATTTGTATACCTGGCACTGTGGGGGCAATTGTTTACCTGGCACTGTGGGGGCATTTGTATACCTGGCACTGTGGGGGCATTTGTATACCTGGCACTGTGGGGGCAATTGTTTACCTGGCACTGTGGGGGCATTTGTATACCTGGCACTGTGGGGGCATTTGTATACCTGGCACTGTGGGGGCATTTGTATACCTGGCACTGTGGGGGCAATTGTGGATCTGGCACTGCACTATTGGGGGCATATAATGTAAATTTCGGCTCATACCGGGTGCTATAATGTAAATTTCGGCTCATACTGGGTGCTATAATATGAATTTCGGCTCATACTGTGTGGTATAATGTGAAAGAGGCACCAGTACTAGATAGTATAAGGGGTCCTACTATTGTGGTGCATAATGCGTATAAGGGGTGTATGGTGTGATAAACTACACTGAAGGACACGCCCCCTTTTGAGTGACCACGCCCCCTTTTCCAGAGCGCGCGCGCCTTCGACGCGCGCTTATTTACAAACTTCACATTTACATACCCCCACTTAAAAATTGCCACTTCAACCACAGGTTGTGTGTATTTTAATAGAAAATGATGTACGCTTGTATGTTGTTAGAATATTAATTATATTTGTAAGAGCATAGACTAATAAGTGGGAGGAGTCAGGAATAGTAAGGGGAGGAGTCACAGAGGTGGGCCTGTGTGCTTCAAAAATGCCAGGGCCTATTTTTAGTCCCAGTCCGGCCCTGGTTGGCATACACCTCTATTAACACAGTCGATGACCAGGATGGTGCCACAACTACTCTGTGGAATTTCTAAACTCACTTAGTCCAGCTGGACTTCCAACATACAGCACTACACTAATGGTGTTCCGATCATGCTTCTGCGGAACTTGACTCCGCTCAAGTTATGCAACGGAACCTGACTTAAAGTGACTGCTCTGCAGAGGAACCTGATTGAGGCAGAGATTCTAATGGGAAGTGGCGGAGGTGAGACTGTATTTATACCACGTATACCCCTTATCCCCATCAATTTTCCTTTTCAATTCAAGTACCTGCAGTTCCCTGTAAGCGTCTGCTTCGCTATGACGATCAACAAGTCGCAGAAGGAAATGCTCAGGACCAGCTACTTCTCCCATGGGCAGCTTTACGTGGCTGGCTCACGAGTTAGTAGTCCCAAGAATCTTTTTGTATTAATCCCTGAAGGGAAATTTTGTGATCAATATGTACAATCTAAAATATACAGTACATCACAATATTAGATGGCGCTACTTTCTTAGTAAACTTAGTTCTTCTAAGCAATAACAGACATCCGTGTGAACAAAGCCATAAGCAAACACTAGTGTGTGTGTATATATATATATATATATATATATACACACTAGAGATGAGCGCCAGAAATTTTTCGGGTTTTGTGTTTTGGTTTTGGGTTCGGTTCCGCGGCCGTGTTTTGGGTTCGAACGCGTTTTGGCAAAACCTCACCGAATTTTTTTTGTCGGATTCGGGTGTGTTTTGGATTCGGGTGTTTTTTTCAAAAAACACTAAAAAACAGCTTAAATCATAGAATTTGGGGGTCATTTTGATCCCAAAGTATTATTAACCTCAAAAACCATAATTTACACTCATTTTCAGTCTATTCTGAATACCTCACACCTCACAATATTATTTTTAGTCCTAAAATTTGCACCGAGGTCGCTGTGTGAGTAAGATAAGCGACCCTAGTGGCCGACACAAACACCGGGCCCATCTAGGAGTGGCACTGCAGTGTCACGCAGGATGTCCCTTCCAAAAAACCCTCCCCAAACAGCACATGACGCAAAGAAAAAAAGAGGCGCAATGAGGTAGCTGTGTGAGTAAGATTAGCGACCCTAGTGGCCGACACAAACACCGGGCCCATCTAGGAGTGGCACTGCAGTGTCACGCAGGATGGCCCTTCCAAAAAACCCTCCCCAAACAGCACATGACGCAAAGAAAAAAAGAGGCGCAATGAGGTAGCTGTGTGAGTAAGATTAGCGACCCTAGTGGCCGACACAAACACCGGGCCCATCTAGGAGTGGCACTGCAGTGTCACGCAGGATGTCCCTTCCAAAAAACCCTCCCCAAACAGCACATGACGCAAAGAAAAAAAGAGGCGCAATGAGGTAGCTGTGTGAGTAAGATTAGCGACCCTAGTGGCCGACACAAACACCGGGCCCATCTAGGAGTGGCACTGCAGTGTCACGCAGGATGTCCCTTCCAAAAAACCCTCCCCAATCAGCACATGATGCAAAGAAAAAGAAAAGAAAAAAGAGGTGCAAGATGGAATTGTCCTTGGGCCCTCCCACCCACCCTTATGTTGTATAAACAAAACAGGACATGCACACTTTAACCAACCCATCATTTCAGTGACAGGGTCTGCCACACGACTGTGACTGATATGACGGGTTGGTTTGGACCCCCCCCAAAAAAGAAGCAATTAATCTCTCCTTGCACAAACTGGCTCTACAGAGGCAAGATGTCCACCTCATCTTCACCCTCCGATATATCACCGTGTACATCCCCCTCCTCACAGATTATCAATTCGTCCCCACTGGAATCCACCATCTCAGCTCCCTGTGTACTTTGTGGAGGCAATTGCTGCTGGTCAATGTCTCCGCGGAGGAATTGATTATAATTCATTTTAATGAACATCATCTTCTCCACATTTTCTGGATGTAACCTCGTACGCCGATTGCTGACAAGGTGAGCGGCGGCACTAAACACTCTTTCGGAGTACACACTTGTGGGAGGGCAACTTAGGTAGAATAAAGCCAGTTTGTGCAAGGGCCTCCAAATTGCTTCTTTTTCCTGCCAGTATAAGTACGGACTGTGTGACGTGCCTACTTGGATGCGGTCACTCATATAATCCTCCACCATTCTATCAATGTTGAGAGAATCATATGCAGTGACAGTAGACGACATGTCCGTAATCGTTGTCTGGTCCTTCAGTCCGGACCAGATGTCAGCATCAGCAGTCGCTCCAGACTGCCCTGCATCACCGCCAGCGGGTGGGCTCGGAATTCTGAGCCTTTTCCTCGCACCCCCAGTTGCGGGAGAATGTGAAGGAGGAGATGTTGACAGGTCGCGTTCCGCTTGACTTGACAATTTTGTCACCAGCAGGTCTTTCAACCCCTGCAGACCTGTGTCTGCCGGAAAGAGAGATCCAAGGTAGGCTTTAAATCTAGGATCGAGCACGGTGGCCAAAATGTAGTGCTCTGATTTCAACAGATTGACCACCCGTGAATCCTTGTTAAGCGAATTAAGGGCTGCATCCACAAGTCCCACATGCCTAGCGGAATCGCTCCCTTTTAGCTCCTTCTTCAATGCCTCCAGCTTCTTCTGCAAAAGCCTGATGAGGGGAATGACCTGACTCAGGCTGGCAGTGTCTGAACTGACTTCACGTGTGGCAAGTTCAAAGGGCATCAGAACCTTGCACAACGTTGAAATCATTCTCCACTGCACTTGAGACAGGTGCATTCCACCTCCTATATCGTGCTCAATTGTATAGGCTTGAATGGCCTTTTGCTGCTCCTCCAACCTCTGAAGCATATAGAGGGTTGAATTCCACCTCGTTACCACTTCTTGCTTCAGATGATGGCAGGGCAGGTTCAGTAGTTTTTGGTGGTGCTCCAGTCTTCTGTACGTGGTGCCTGTACGCCGAAAGTGTCCCGCAATTTTTCTGGCCACCGACAGCATCTCTTGCACGCCCCTGTCGTTTTTTAAAAAATTCTGCACCACCAAATTCAAGGTATGTGCAAAACATGGGACGTGCTGGAATTTGCCCATATTTAATGCACACACAATATTGCTGGCGTTGTCCGATGCCACAAATCCACAGGAGAGTCCAATTGGGGTAAGCCATTCCGCGATGATCTTCCTCAGTTGCCGTAAGAGGTTTTCAGCTGTGTGCGTATTCTGGAAAGCGGTGATACAAAGCGTAGCCTGCCTAGGAAAGAGTTGGCGTTTGCGAGATGCTGCTACTGGTGCCGCCGCTGCTGTTCTTGCGGCGGGAGTCCATACATCTACCCAGTGGGCTGTCACAGTCATATAGTCCTGACCCTGCCCTGCTCCACTTGTCCACATGTCCGTGGTTAAGTGGACATTGGGTACAACTGCATTTTTTAGGACACTGGTGAGTCTTTTTCTGACGTCCGTGTACATTCTCGGTATCGCCTGCCTAGAGAAGTGGAACCTAGATGGTATTTGGTAACGGGGGCACACTGCCTCAATAAATTGTCTAGTTCCCTGTGAACTAACGGCGGATACCGGACGCACGTCTAACACCAACATAGTTGTCAAGGCCTCAGTTATCCGCTTTGCAGTAGGATGACTGCTGTGATATTTCATCTTCCTCGCAAAGGACTGTTGAACAGTCAATTGCTTACTGGAAGTAGTACAAGTGGGCTTACGACTTCCCCTCTGGGATGACCATCGACTCCCAGCGGCAACAACAGCAGCGCCAGCAGCAGTAAGCGTTACACGCAAGGATGCATCGGAGGAATCCCAGGCAGGAGAGGACTCGTCAGAATTGCCAGTGACATGGCCTGCAGGACTATTGGCATTCCTGGGGAAGGAGGAAATTGACACTGAGGGAGTTGGTGGGGTGGTTTGCGTGAGCTTGGTTACAAGAGGAAGGGATTTACTGGTCAGTGGACTGCTTCCGCTGTCACCCAAAGTTTTTGAACTTGTCACTGACTTATTATGAATGCGCTGCAGGTGACGTATAAGGGAGGATGTTCCGAGGTGGTTAACGTCCTTACCCCTACTTATTACAGCTTGACAAAGGGAACACACGGCTTGACACCTGTTGTCCGCATTTCTGGTGAAATACCTCCACACCGAAGAGCTGATTTTTTTGGTATTTTCACCTGGCATGTCAACGGCCATATTCCTCCCACGGACAACAGGTGTCTCCCCGGGTGCCTGACTTAAACAAACCACCTCACCATCAGAATCCTCCTGGTCAATTTCCTCCCCAGCGCCAGCAACACCCATATCCTCCTCATCCTGGTGTACTTCAACACTGACATCTTCAATCTGACTATCAGGAACTGGACTGCGGGTGCTCCTTCCAGCACTTGCAGGGGGCGTGCAAATGGTGGAAGGCGCATGCTCTTCACGTCCAGTGTTGGGAAGGTCAGGCATCGCAACCGACACAATTGGACTCTCCTTGTGGATTTGGGATTTCGAAGAATGCACAGTTCTTTGCTGTGCTGCTTTTGCCAGCTTGAGTCTTTTCATTTTTCTAGCGAGAGGCTGAGTGCTTCCATCCTCATGTGAAGCTGAACCACTAGCCATGAACATAGGCCAGGGCCTCAGCCGTTCCTTGCCACTCCGTGTGGTAAATGGCATATTGGCAAGTTTACGCTTCTCCTCCGACAATTTTATTTTAGGTTTTGGAGTCCTTTTTTTTCTGATATTTGGTGTTTTGGATTTGACATGCTCTGTACTATGACATTGGGCATCGGCCTTGGCAGACGACGTTGCTGGCATTTCATCGTCTCGGCCATGACTAGTGGCAGCAGCTTCAGCACGAGGTGGAAGTGGATCTTGATCTTTCCCTAATTTTGGAACCTCAACATTTTTGTTCTCCATATTTTAATAGGCACAACTAAAAGGCACCTCAGGTAAACAATGGAGATGGATACTAGTATACAATTATGGACTGCCTGCCGACTGCAGACACAGAGGTAGCCACAGCCGTGAACTACCGTACTGTACTGTGTCTGCAGCTAATATAGACTGGTTGATAAAGAGAAGATGTCTATGTAACTATGTATGTATAAAGAAGACTGAAAAAAATCCACGGTTAGGTGGTATACAATTATGGACGGACTGCCTGCCGAGTGCAGACACAGAGGTAGCCACAGCCGTGAACTACCGTACTGTACTGTGTCTGCAGCTAATATAGACTGGTTGATAAAGAGAAGATGTCTATGTAACTATGTATGTATAAAGAAGAATGAAAAAAATCCACGGTTAGGTGGTATTACAATTATGAACGGACTGCCTGCCGAGTGCAGAGACACAGAGGTAGCCACAGCCGTGAACTACCGTACTGTGTCTGCTGCGACTGGATGATAAATGATATAAAAAATATATATATATATCACTACTGCAGCCGGACAGGTATATATTATATATTATATAATGACGGACCTGCTGGACACTGTCTGTCAGCAGAATGAGTTTTATTTTTATAGAATAAAAAAAAAAAAAACACACAAGTGAAGTCACACGACGAGTGTTTAACTTTTTCAGGCAATCACAATATAAGTATACTACTAACTATACTGGTGGTCAGTGTGGTCAGGTCACTGGTCAGTCACACTGGCAGTGGCACTCCTGCAGCAAAAGTGTGCACTGTTTAATTTTAATATAATATGTACTCCTGGCTCCTGCTATAACCTATAACTGGCACTGCAGTAGTGCTCCCCAGTCTCCCCCACAATTATAAGCTGTGTGAGCTGAGCAGTCAGACAGATATATAATATATATAGATGATGCAGCACACTGGCCTGAGCCTGAGCAGTGCACACAGATATGGTATGTGACTGACTGAGTCACTGTGTGTATCGCTTTTTTCAGGCAGAGAACGGATATATTAAATAAACTGCACTGTGTGTCTGGTGGTCACTCACTATATAATATATTATGTACTCCTGGCTCCTGCTATAACCTATAACTGGCACTGCAGTAGTGCTCCCCAGTCTCCCCCACAATTATAAGCTGTGTGAGCTGAGCAGTCAGACAGATATATATATAATATTATATATAGATAATAGATGATGCAGCACACTGGCCTGAGCCTGAGCAGTGCACACAGATATGGTATGTGACTGACTGAGTCACTGTGTGTATCGCTTTTTTCAGGCAGAGAACGGATATATTAAATAAACTGCACTGTGTGTCTGGTGGTCACTCACTATATAATATATTATGTACTCCTGGCTCCTGCTATAACCTATAACTGGCACTGCAGTAGTGCTCCCCAGTCTCCCCCACAATTATAAGCTGTGTGAGCTGAGCAGTCAGACAGATATATATAATATTATATATAGATAATAGATGATGCAGCACACTGGCCTGAGCCTGAGCAGTGCACACAGATATGGTATGTGACTGACTGAGTCACTGTGTGTATCGCTTTTTTCAGGCAGAGAACGGATATATTAAATAAACTGCACTGTGTGTCTGGTGGTCACTCACTATATAATATATTATGTACTCCTGGCTCCTGCTATAACCTATAACTGGCACTGCAGTAGTGCTCCCCAGTCTCCCCCACAATTATAAGCTGTGTGAGCTGAGCAGTCAGACAGATATATATAATATTATATATAGATAATAGATGATGCAGCACACTGGCCTGAGCCTGAGCAGTGCACACAGATATGGTATGTGACTGAGTCACTGTGTGCTGTGTATCGCTTTTTTCAGGCAGAGAACGGATTATAAAGTAAACTGCACTGTCCTCACTAGTAAACTCTCTCCACTCAGTCTCTACACTTCTACAGTAACAGTACTCCTCCTAGTCAGCTCCAGTAAATCTCTCTCAGTCTCTTATAATCTAAATGGAGAGGACGCCAGCCACGTCCTCTCCCTATCAATCTCAATGCACGTGTGAAAATGGCGGCGACGCGCGGCTCCTTATATAGAATCCGAGTCTCGCGATAGAATCCGAGCCTCGCGAGAATCCGACAGCGTCATGATGACGTTCGGGCGCGCTCGGGTTAACCGAGCAAGGCGGGAAGATCCGAGTCGCTCGGACCCGTGAAAAAAAACATGAAGTTCTGGCGGGTTCGGATTCAGAGAAACCGAACCCGCTCATCTCTAATACACACATGTGTATATATATAGATATATATGCGATAGCCCTCACTCACTCGGGATGCAGTCATGTGACTGCAGCTCGGGATCCCGGCGGTCAACATGCTAACGCTGGGATCCCGAGCGCTCAAAATGCCAACAGTCGGAATGCAGACCCACAGGCTCTCTTCGCACACGTGGCGAGCGCAGCGAGCCCGCAAGGGTCTTCACTGCATTTGCCCCCGCAGGGCATTCTGCTGACGGGATCTTGGGGTCGGTATGCTGACCTCCGGGATCCCAAATGCTGTTCTTCTAGCCCCAACCCTCACCCACTCACTGACTGACTGACTCATCACTAATTCTCTTACTTCCTGATATTTTAGGAAGCTGAAAATTAACATACAGCAGAATACCTGCAGGTGGGAAATAAGAAAACAACGTAATTCGAATTTTAATAAACCTCCCCTAAAGGGGTGGAAAAGGGGTTGACATAATGACGTCATTACTAATGCGTGGTTTGCTTTGCATGAACGATAACGCCCAAATGGACAATTCGACCAAAATTTGGATTGCACCTCCAGTGTGTAGAATTTAATAAACTACAAAAATGGTCCTGTCACTTTTTTATGTATCTGCTACAGGTGCTCCTCTGGTAATGCCAAGAACCATGGATTAATGTTTACTTACATTAAGATGTCTCAAACATTTCTATAGATTTACCAAATTTTTTACACTAATTACAACCGTGAAAATCAGAAACTCCAGTGCGAAGAATGGGTAGAACAGCTAATAATATATACTAGGTGATTCATCGCGCCCTACGGGCGCTCTTCACACCGTCGTAAGGGGCTACGCCCCTGTCGGCTGAGGGATGGTGGAGGGGGCAGGAGGTGTTGGTCTTGTTGGAGTTGTGGGTGTGTGTGGCAGGGGGATTGGGGAGGGTATGTCCGAGGCTGCCATAGGTGGTGGAGTTCCACATTGGGTGTGTGGGTGGATGGTGAAGGGTATGGGGGGCTTTGTAGTGTTAATGGGAGGGGTGGAGAGTAGGGTAGGGGGAGGTTGATGGTTTTGTTGAGGTTTCGTGTGAGCTGCAGGGGTGGTGTATTAGCATAAGCTGTGTGCCAAGGTGGGGAAGGGGGAGGGGGGATGCGCTGCTGCTGGGTCGTATATAAGCCACATATATTATTGTGTGGTTGATGGTGGTGAGGGCTGCAGGTGGTTGGGGAGGGTGTTGGTTGAAGGTTGCGCTGGGTGATGCGGGAGTGGCGAGAGACCTGTCGCCCGTAGCCAGACAGGTGCGAGTGACGGGGCTGGTGAAGTACAGAGTGAGCTGGCGGGTCAGTGTGGGTCGGCTCCTGCAGTGTGTGCAGCGGCAGTGGGGAGGGGGGGAGTGGTGTGTGCGGTCTGGGTGTTAGCCGTGAGTGTGTGGCTGCTGCGCGGCTGCAATCTTACAGATGGTAGGGGGGGTTATCGGCGGCCTCGGTTGTGGCTGTGTGTCCCACCGTGGTGGGGAAGGTGGGTGTGTTAGGTGGTGGTGGGTGTTTGCAGGGGAGGTGTGGGGTGAGGCTGTATGGGTGTCCATGCTTACCTGGCAGTGTGGGCGGTCAGTGCACTGCTGGCTTGTGGCAGGGAATGGTGTGTGCAATCTCTGGCTGGTGGTCCCTTCTGCTAGTGGTGTGTGCTGTGCTGACACTGGGACAGGCCAGGAGCTACTAAGTCCGCCCAGGTCTGTGACTCCACCCAGCGCTAGAAATGCAGGCACAGAGTCACAGGGCTAATATATAGGAGATATCTCCTATATATTAGCCCTGTGACTCTGTGTCTGCATTTCTAACGCTGGGTGGAGTCACAGAGCCTGCCCTGCCAGTGTCAGCACACCTGGGTGGAGTCACAGACCCTACCCTGTCCCAGCACAGCAGAAAGGGCCACTACAGACACACCACACTGCCAGGTAAGCAAGGAGACCCACACACCCCTCCCCTGCAAACACCCACCACCACCTACTGCAACCACCTTACCCTCCGCCTCCCCCCCATCTCTTACAGTGCTGCCGCGCCGATGGCGCCACACACAGCCACTAGCCAGTCCGCCGCTAGCCCGCCCGCCCCCCCCCCTTCCATCTCTTACAGTGCTGCCGCGCCGACGGCGCCACACACAGCCGCTAGCCAGTCCCCCGCTAGCCCGCCTGCCCCCCCTTCCATCTCTTACAGTGCTGCCGCGCCAACGGCGCCACACAAAGCCGCTAGCCAGTCTGCCACTAGCCCGCCCCCCCCCCCCCTTCCATCTCTTACAGTGCTGCCGCGCCGACGGCGCCACACACAGCCACTAGCCCGCCCCCCCCACCCCTTCCATCTCTTACAGTGCATACAATCCAAACGTGCTTATTTCCCATGCAACCCCATGCCACCCCAACCACCTTACCAACAACCAACGCACCTCATATGTCCATAGACCATTCACCCACAACACCATACCTTACACACACCTCCCACACATACACCCCACAACACTACCCCCTACACATTAACACAACCTTCCACATTCACATACCTTTCCCCCATCCCTACACACAGCATGTACACCTCCAACAGACATTACACCTCCAATACCCATCACCCCCCCTCAAACAAAATAATTCATACCATTCCATAGTATATACCTTACTACTCCCTCCACTCTGCAACCACACACTTTCACACCCAAAACACACACAATGTACATATTACATTCTACAAAACAGCAACACACTCTATACTCCTAAACAACACTAATACTGTGTGTGGCGCCGTCGGCGCGGCAGCAATGTAAGAGATAGAAGATGGGGGGGGTGGACTGGCTAGCGGCTGTGTGTGGCGCCGTCGGCGCGACAGCACTGTAAGAGATGGGAGGGGGGGGACGGACTGGCTAGCGGCTGTATGTGGCGCCGTCGGCGCGGCAGCACTGTAAGAGATGGAAGGGGGGGCGGGCGGGCTAGCGGCGGACTGGCTAGCGGCTGTGTGTGGCGCCGTCGGCGCGGCAGCACTGTAAGAGATGGAAGGGGGGGGTGGAGGGTAAGGTGGTTGCAGTAGGTAGTGGTGGGTGTTTGCAGGGGAGGGGTGTGTGGGTCTCCTTGCTTACCTGGCAGTGTGGTGTGTCTGTAGTGGTCCGTTCTGCTGTGCTGAGACTGGGACAGGGCAGGGTCTGTGACTCCACCCAGGTGTGCTGACACTGGCAGGGCAGGCTCTGTGACTCCACCCAGCGTTAGAAATGCAGACACAGAGTCACAGGGCTAATAAATAGGAGATATATAGCGCACACAAAGACGAAAATGGCTTTTGCCCTCTGTCACCGCATTTTCTTATATCTACTAATATGTTTTAACTTAAGAATGAAAGTATTATTTTAAAATAAGAATAATTATACAATCTGTAAACATTGGTATTAGAGATGAGCGCCTGAAATTTTTCGGGTTTTGTGTTTTGGTTTTGGGTTCGGTTCCGCGGCCGTGTTTTGGGTTCGAACGCGTTTTGGCAAAACCTCACCGAATTATTTTTGTCGGATTCGGGTGTGTTTTGGATTCGGGTGTTTTTTTCCAAAAACACTAAAAAACAGCTTAAATCATAGAATTTGGGGGTCATTTTGATCCCAAAGTATTATTAACCTCAAAAACCATAATTTACACTCATTTTCAGTCTATTCTGAATACCTCACACCTCACAATATTATTTTTAGTCCTAAAATTTGCACCGAGGTCGCTGTGTGAGTAAGATAAGCGACCCTAGTGGCCGACACAAACACCGGGCCCATCTAGGAGTGGCACTGCAGTGTCACGCAGGATGTCCCTTCCAAAAAACCCTCCCCAAACAGCACATGACGCAAAGAAAAAAAGAGGCGCAATGAGGTAGCTGTGTGAGTAAGATTAGCGACCCTAGTGGCCGACACAAACACCGGGCCCATCTAGGAGAGGCACTGCAGTGTCACGCAGGATGTCCCTTCCAAAAAACCCTCCCCAAACAGCACATGACGCAAAGAAAAAAAGAGGCTTTTTACTGATATTTGGTGTTTTGGATTTGACATGCTCTGTACTATGACATTGGGCATCGGCCTTGGCAGACGACGTTGCTGGCATTTCATCGTCTCGGCCATGACTAGTGGCAGCAGCTTCAGCACGAGGTGGAAGTGGATCTTGATCTTTCCCTAATTTTGGAACCTCAACTTTTTTGTTCTCCATATTTTATAGGCAGAACTAAAAGGCACCTCAGGTAAACAATGGAGATGGATGGATTGGATACTAGTATACAATTATGGACGGACTGCCACGGTTAGGTGGTATAAAAAAACCACGGTTAGGTGGTATATATTGTAATACAATTATGGATGGACGGACTGCCTGCCGAGTGCCGACACAGAGGTAGCCACAGCCGTGAACTACCGCACTGTACACTGGTTGATAAAGAGATAGTAGTATACTCGTAACAACTAGTATGACTGACTATGACGGTATAAAGAATGAAAAAAAAACCACGGTTAGGTGGTATATATTGTAATACAATTATGGATGGACGGACTGCCTGCCGAGTGCCGACACAGAGGTAGCCACAGCCGTGAACTACCGCACTGTACACTGGTTGATAAAGAGATAGTAGTATACTCGTAACAACTAGTATGACTGACTATGACGGTATAAAGAATGAAAAAAAAACCACGGTTAGGTGGTATATATTATAATACAATTATGGATGGACGGACTGCCTGCCGACTGCCGACACAGAGGTAGCCACAGCCGTGAACTACCGCACTGTACACTGGTTGATAAAGAGATAGTAGTATACTCGTAACAACTAGTATGACACTATGACGGTATAAAGAATGGAAAAAAAACCACGGTTAGGTGGTATATATTATAATACAATTATGGATGGACGGACTGCCTGCCGACTGCCGACACAGAGGTAGCCACAGCCGTGAACTACCGCACTGTACACTGGTTGATAAAGAGATAGTAGTATACTCGTAACAACTAGTATGACACTATGACGGTATAAAGAATGAAAAAAAAACCACGGTTAGGTGGTATATATTATAATACAATTATGGATGGACGGACTGCCTGCCGAGTGCCGACACAGAGGTAGCCACAGCCGTGAACTACCGCACTGTACACTGGTTGATAAAGAGATAGTAGTATACTCGTAACAACTAGTATGACTGACTATGACGGTATAAAGAATGAAAAAAAAACCACGGTTAGGTGGTATATATTATAATACAATTATGGATGGACGGACTGCCTGCCGACTGCCGACACAGAGGTAGCCACAGCCGTGAACTACCGCACTGTACACTGGTTGATAAAGAGATAGTAGTATACTCGTAACAACTAGTATGACACTATGACGGTATAAAGAATGAAAAAAAAACCACGGTTAGGTGGTATATATTATAATACAATTATGGATGGACGGACTGCCTGCCGACTGCCGACACAGAGGTAGCCACAGCCGTGAACTACCGCACTGTACACTGGTTGATAAAGAGATAGTAGTATACTCGTAACAACTAGTATGACACTATGACGGTATAAAGAATGAAAAAAAAACCACGGTTAGGTGGTATATATTATAATAATACAATTATGGATGGACGGACTGCCTGCCGACTGCCGACACAGAGGTAGCCACAGCCGTGAACTACCGCACTGTACACTGGTTGATAAAGAGATAGTAGTATACTCGTAACAACTAGTATGACTATGACGACGGTATAAAGAAAGAAAGAAAAATACCACGGTTAGGTGGTATATAATTATACAATTATGGATGGACGGACTGCCTGCCGAGTGCCGACTGCCGACACAGAGGTAGCCACAGCCGTGAACTACCGCACTGTACTGTGTCTGCTGCTAATATAGACTGGTTGATAAAGAGATAGTATACAACAATATACTACTATACTGGTGGTCAGGCACTGGTCACCACTAGTCACACTGGCAGTGGCACTCCTGCAGCAAAAGTGTGCACTGTTTAATTTTAAATTAATATAATATTATGTACTCCTGGCTCCTGCTATAACAACCTGCAGTGCTCCCCAGTCTCCCCCACAATTATTATAAGCTTTTATACATTGATGTGCAGCACACTGGGCTGAGCTGAGTGCACACAGACTGAGTCACACTGTGTGACTGCTGTGTATCGTTTTTTTCAGGCAGAGAACGGATATAGCAGAGAACGGATATATTAAATAAAAGTTAACTTAACAACAACTGCACTGGTCACTGTGGTAAACTCTGTCTGCACAATCTCTCTCTCTCTCTCTCTCTTCTAATCTATTCTAATGGAGAGGACGCCAGCCACGTCCTCTCCCTATCAATCTCAATGCACGTGTGAAAATGGCGGCGACGCGCGGCTCCTTATATAGAATCCGAGTCTCGCGAGAATCCGACAGCGTCATGATGACGTTCGGGCGCGCTCGGGTTAACCGAGCAAGGCGGGAAGATCCGAGTCGCTCGGACCCGTGAAAAAAAAAGTGAAGTTCGTGCGGGTTCGGATTCAAAGAAACCGAACCCGCTCATCTCTAATTGGTATACAAGAAGTCTTCTGATGAAAATCTTGGATGGTTTCCTTTAAGAATCTTTGTTGAGGAAGACATTATTTCCTGTATATATTGCATGTAAGATGATGTCCCATACTATATGGTCTTTCTGTTGTTCCAGCTTTCCTTCTCTCTGATTTTTCTCATTCCTTGGCCACTTCCAGAGGAATCTGTCTTCATAATATTCACCTCTCACCCTTGTCTTACTCTCCCCTCTGTGAAATCAGACTTATCACTTTTATAAAATGCCCAGGAATTTCAGCTGAGGGAATTGTGTGACCTCATCAACCTCCTTCTGTCTAGCAGAACCAAGTTATTCAGTGGTTCAGCTCTGCTAACCCCTTAACCGCCATGAGGATACTGCATGTTCTTACTCTGGCAGATTGCTATTACTATTATATACACTTTCTTATTATGCAGATACAAAAGTACAGTATGCTATACATTTCATTGTTTGTAAAGGGCACATTGTGTCATGTTATAAAATGTGGTAACTACAATAAATGAATTAATACAAAGGTACAACTAGAGATGAGCGGGTTCGGTTCCTCGGAATCCGAACCCCCCCGAACTTTACGCTTTTTACACGGGTCCGAGGCAGACTCGGATCTTCCCGCCTTGCTCGGCTAACCCGAGCGCGCCCGAACGTCATCATCCCGCTGTCGGATTCTCGCGAGGCTCGTATTCTATCGCGAGACTCGGATTCTATATAAGGAGCCGCGCGTCGCCGCCATTTTCACACGTGCATTGAGATTGATAGGGAGAGGACGTGGCTGGCGTCCTCTCTGTTTAGATAGAGAGTGAGACACTTGATTTACTGGAGCATTAGGAGTACTCAGAGAGTGCAGAGTTTTGCTGATAGTTATACTAGTGGTGACCACCAGTTTTATTTATTATTTAATATAATCCGTTCTCTGCACAGTCACATACCATATCTGTGCTCAGCCTCAGTGTGCTGCATGATAATATCATCTATGTATATCTGACTGTGCTGAGTAGTGCTCACTGCTCACACAGCTTAATTGTGGGGGAGACTGGGGAGCAGTTATAGCAGGAGTACATATTTAACAGTGCACACTTTTGCTGCCAGAGTGCCAGTGTGACTGACCAGCAGTGACCACCAGTATATTGTCTGCCTGAAAAAGTTAAACACTCGTGTGGTGTTTTTTTTTTTAATTCTATATATAAACGCATTCTGCTGACAGTGTCCAGCAGGTCCGTCATTCATTATATTTCTATCTTCTTCATACTAGTAGTTTAGGAGTCTGCAGTGCTGACAGTGTCCAGCAGGTCCGTCATTATACAATATATACCTGTCCTGCAGTAGTGATATATATATATTTTTTATATCATTATCATCCAGTCTATACTAGCAGACGCAGTACGGTAGTCCACGGCTGTAGCTACCTCTGTGTCGACAGTCGCTCGTCCATAATTGTATACCTACCTGTGGTGGGTTTTTTTTTTTCTATCTTCTTCATACTAGTAGTTTAGGAGTCTGCAGTGCTGACAGTGTCCAGCAGGTCCGTCATTATACAATATATACCTGTCCTGCAGTAGTGATATATATATATTTTTTATATCATTATCATCCAGTCTATACTAGCAGACGCAGTACGGTAGTCCACGGCTGTAGCTACCTCTGTGTCGGCAGTCGCTCGTCCATAATTGTATACCTACCTGTGGTGGGTTTTTTTTTTCTATCTTCTTCATACTAGTAGTTTAGGAGTCTGCAGTGCTGACAGTGTCCAGCAGGTCCGTCATTATACAATATATACCTGTCCTGCAGTAGTGATATATATATATTTTTTATATCATTATCATCCAGTCTATACTAGCAGACGCAGTACGGTAGTCCACGGCTGTAGCTACCTCTGTGTCGGCAGTCGCTCGTCCATAATTGTATACCTACCTGTGGTGGGTTTTTTTTTTATATCTTCTTCATACTAGTAGTTTAGGAGTCTGCAGTGCTGACAGTGTCCAGCAGGTCCGTCATTATACAATATATACCTGTCCTGCAGTAGTGATATATATATATTTTTTATATCATTATCATCCAGTCTATACTAGCAGCAGACGCAGTACGGTAGTCCACGGCTGTAGCTACCTCTGTGTCGGCAGTCGCTCGTCCATAATTGTATACCTACCTGTGGTGGTTTTTTTTTTTTATATCTTCTTCATACTAGTAGTTTAGGAGTCTGCAGTGCTGACAGTGTCCAGCAGGTCCGTCATTATACAATATATACCTGTCCTGCAGTAGTGATATATATATATTTTTTATATCATTATCATCCAGTCTATACTAGCAGACGCAGTACGGTAGTCCACGGCTGTAGCTACCTCTGTGTCGGCAGTCGCTCGTCATCCATAAGTATACTAGTATCCATCCATCTCCATTGTTTACCTGAGGTGCCTTTTAGTTGTGCCTATTAAAATATGGAGAACAAAAATGTTGAGGTTCCAAAAATAGGGAAAGATCAAGATCCACTTCCACCTCGTGCTGAAGCTGCTGCCACTAGTCATGGCCGAGACGATGAAATGCCATCAACGTCGTCTGCCAAGGCCGATGCCCAATGTCATAGTACAGAGCATGTAAAATCCAAAACACCAAATATCAGTAAAAAAAGGACTCAAAAATCTAAAATAAAATCGTCGGAGGAGAAGCGTAAACTTGCCAATATGCCATTTTCCACACGGAGTGGCAAGGAACGGCTGAAGCCCTGGCCTATGTTCATGGCTAGTGGTTCAGCTTCACATGAGGATGGAAGCACTCAGCCTCTCGCTAGAAAAATGAAAAGACTTAAGCTGGCAAAAGCACAGCAAAGAACTGTGCGTTCTTCGAAATCCCAAATCCACAAGGAGAGTCCAATTGTGTCGGTTGCGATGCCTGACCTTCCCAACACTGGACGTGAAGAGCATGCGCCTTCCACCATTTGCACGCCCCCTGCAAGTGCTGGAAGGAGCACCCGCAGTCCAGTTCCTGATAGTCAGATTGAAGATGTCAGTGTTGAAGTACACCAGGATGAGGAGGATATGGGTGTTGCTGGCGCAGGGGAGGAAATTGACCAGGAGGATTCTGATGGTGAGGTGGTTTGTTTAAGTCAGGCACCCGGGGAGACACCTGTTGTCCGTGGGAGGAATATGGCCATTGACATGCCTGGTGAAAATACCAAAAAAATCAGCTCTTCAGTGTGGAAGTATTTCAACAGAAATGCGGACAACATTTGTCAAGCCGTGTGTTGCCTTTGTCAAGCTGTAATAAGTAGGGGTAAGGACGTTAACCACCTCGGAACATCCTCCCTTATACGTCATCTGCAGCGCATTCATCATAAGTCAGTGACAAGTTCAAAAACTTTGGGCGACAGCGGAAGCAGTCCACTGACCAGTAAATCCCTTCCTCTTGTAACCAAGCTCACGCAAACCACCCCACCAACTCCCTCAGTGTCAATTTCCTCCTTCCCCAGGAATGCCAATAGTCCTGCAGGCCATGTCACTGGCAATTCTGACGAGTCCTCTCCTGCCTGGGATTCCTCCGATGCATCCTTGCGTGTAACGCCTACTGCTGCTGGCGCTGCTGTTGTTGCTGCTGGGAGTCGATGGTCATCCCAGAGGGGAAGTCGTAAGACCACTTTTACTACTTCCACCAAGCAATTGACTGTCCAACAGTCCTTTGCGAGGAAGATGAAATATCACAGCAGTCATCCTGCTGCAAAGCGGATAACTGAGGCCTTGGCATCCTGGGCGGTGAGAACCGTGGTTCCGGTATCCATCATTACTGCAGAGCCAACTATAGACTTGTTTGAGGTACTGTGTCCCCGGTACCAAATACCATCTAGGTTCCATTTCTCTAGGCAGGCGATACCAAAACTGTACACAGACCTCAGAAAAAGACTCACCAGTGTCCTAAAAAATGCAGTTGTACCCAATGTCCACTTAACCACGGACATGTGGACAAGTGGAGCAGGGCAGACTCAGGACTATATGACTGTGACTGCCCACTGGGTAGATGTATGGACTCCCGCCGCAAGAACAGCAGCGGCGGCACCAGTAGCAGCATCTCGCAAACGCCAACTCTTTCCTAGGCAGGCTACGCTTTGTATCACCGCTTTCCAGAATACGCACACAGCTAAAAACCTCTTACGGCAACTGAGGAAGATCATCGCAGAATGGCTTACCCCAATTGGACTCTCCTGTGGATTTGTGGCATCGGACAACGCCAGCAATATTGTGTGTGCATTAAATATGGGCAAATTCCATCACGTCCCATGTTTTGCACAACCTTGAATTTGGTGGTGCAGAATTATTTAAAAAACGAGAGGGGCGTGCAAGAGATGCTGTTGGTGGCCAGAAGAATTGCGGGACACTTTCGGCGTACAGGCACCACGTACAGAAGACTGGAGCAACACCAAAAACGCCTGAACCTGCCCTGCCATCATCTGAAGCAAGAAGTGGTAACGAGGTGGAATTCAACCCTCTATATGCTTCAGAGGTTGGAGGAGCAGCAAAAGGCCATTCAAGCCTATACAACTGAGCACGATATAGGAGGTGGAATGCACCTGTCTCAAGCGCAGTGGAAAATTATTTCAACGTTGTGCAAGGTTCTGCAACCTTTTGAACTTGCCACACGTGAAGTCAGAAGAAGCTGGAGACATTGAAGGAGGAGCTAACACAGAGCGATTCCGCTAGGCATGTGGGACTTGTGGATGGAGCCCTTAATTCGCTTAACAAGGATTCACGGGTGGTCAATCTGTTGAAATCAGAGCACTACATTTTGGCCACCGTGCTCGATCCTAGATTTAAAACCTACGTTGTATCTCTCTTTCCGGCAGACACAAGTCTGCAGGGGTTCAAAGAACTGCTGGTGAGAAAATTGTCAAGTCAAGCGGAACGCGACCTGTCAACATCTCCTCCTTCACATTCTCCCGCAACTGGGGGTGCGAGGAAAAGGCTCAGAATTCCGAGCCCACCCGCTGGCGGTGATGCAGGGCAGTCTGGAGCGACTGCTGATGCTGACATCTGGTCCGGACTGAAGGACCTGCCAACGATTACGGACATGTCGTCTACTGTCACTGCATATGATTCTCTCCCCATTGAAAGAATGGTGGAGGATTATATGAGTGACTGCATCCAAGTAGGCACGTCAGACAGTCCGTACGTATACTGGCAGGAAAAAGAGGCAATTTGGAGGCCCTTGCAGAAACTGGCTTTATTCTACCTAAGTTGCCCTCCCACAAGTGTGTACTCCGAAAGAGTGTTTAGTGCCGCCGCTCACCTTGTCAGCAATCGGCGTACGAGGTTACTTCCAGAAAATGTGGAGAAGATGATGTTCATTAAAATGAATTATAATCAATTCCTCCATGGAGACATTCACCAGCAGCAATTGCCTCCACAAAGTACACAGGGAGCTGTGATGGTGGATTCCAGTGGGGACGAATTGATAATCTGTGAGGAGGGGGATGTACACGGTGATGAATCGGAGGATGATGATGAGGTGGACATCTTGCCTCTGTAGAGCCAGTTTGTGCAAGGAGAGATTAATTGCTTTTTTTTTGGTGGGGGTCCAAACCAACCCGTCATTTCAGTCACAGTCGTGTGGCAGACCCTGTCACTGAAATGATGGGTTGGTTAAAGTGTGCATGTCCTGTTTATACAACATAAGGGTGGGTGGGAGGGCCCAAGGACAATTCCATCTTGCACCTCTTTTTTCTTTCATTTTTCTTTGCGTCATGTGCTGTTTGGGGAGTGTTTTTTGGAAGGGCCATCCTGCGTGACACTGCAGTGCCACTCCTAGATGGGCCAGGTGTTTGTGTCGGCCACTAGGGTCGCTGAGCTTAGTCACACAGCTACCTCATTGCGCCTCTTTTTTTCTTTGCGTCATGTGCTGTTTGGGGAGTGTTTTTTGGAAGGGCCATCCTGCGTGACACTGCAGTGCCACTCCTAGATGGGCCAGGTGTTTGTGTCGGCCACTTGGGTCGCTGAGCTTAGTCACACAGCTATCTCATTGCGCCTCTTTTTTTCTTTGCGTCATGTGCTGTTTGGGGAGTATTTTTTGGAAGGGCCATCCTGCGTGACACTGCAGTGCCACTCCTAGATGGGCCAGGTGTTTGTGTCGGCCACTTGGGTCGCTGAGCTTAGTCATCCAGCGACCTCGGTGCAAATTTTAGGACTAAAAATAATATTGTGAGGTGTGAGGTGTTCAGAATAGACTGAAAATGAGTGGAAATTATGGTTATTGAGGTTAATAACACTTTGGGATCAAAATGACCCCCAAATTCTATGATTTAAGCTGTTTTTTAGGGTTTTTTGAAAAAAACACCCGAATCCAAAACACACCCGAATCCGACAAAAAAAATTCGGTGAGGTTTTGCCAAAACGCGTTCGAACCCAAAACACGGCCGCGGAACCGAACCCAAAACCAAAACACAAAACCCGAAAAATTTCCGGTGCACATCTCTAGGTACAACCTGGAAATGTGAAAACTTTCATATGCTATACAAAATATAAATGAGAAAAGCAACTAGAAAGTACGTATTGATTATCAGCTAAACCGTCTTTTTCTTAAAATTATTATTAACATTTAGGGGGGCATAAACTCGCGGCACGCCCCCATATTGCTTAGCAAAACAGAGAGCCGGCAAGTGCTCTGCGCGCGCTGTTCCTGGCTCTCTGCGGACTGGACCAGCTCACCGGCCCATCGGCCCTTCTATCATTTGCCAGTAGTGCCAGATGGGCAGCCCAGCCCTGGTCTGCAGTATTGTACAATGGGAATAGAACAAAACAACTGTGAGCTATAAGAAATTATATAGAACAGAGCAGGGAATAGAGACCAGCTCAGCACAGACCAGCATGAGACAAGCTTGTGGGCAGTGTGGCTGTTGTGATATCATAGGTGGTGCCATGCTGAAAGCTGTTTGGCTACACATTCCTGGCAGGCCTTGGTACTTTCTACTAACCTCCTTCCCCTCTCAGTGCCCCAAAACATTAAAGGTTAGAGATGACGGCAAGAAGATGGATGGCCCTGCCCATAAGAGCTTACATTCTATAGGGAGGGAGGGCCTGACACAAACAAGGGTGACATGGAGTGTGCCATTAGTTGTGTTTGTGTGTTTTGGGGGGAGGTAGCAGTAGGGGCAGAGTCTCCCTGTTTCCTATATTGGAGAACCATCTGACTAATTTTTGGCTACGATTCTGCAGGGAAAAGTACTGTACAATATGAATAGTTAATAACTTAGCGAACTACTGAATGCTATCAACAGACAGCCTTCAGCGCGCCTGTTTTGCTGAACGAGGGTTCAGGATTAAGTAAGGATTTATCCACTAGAGGTCATCTACGAAAAGAGTGAGCAGAAAAAGTGTACATTGTATAGTGATTTTAATGGCTTATCATGCAGACAAGAACATTATGCTGGGTTTGAATTGCAAAATGTCAAAATGCTATATACCTGTAGTGAAACCTTTAGCCTAGAACAAGTGACAGTTTATTATTTAGCTTAATGACTTTTGTTTTAATGGAGTACTGCAAGCTGAACTTGAGCTGAAAAAATCAACTAGAATGTTTCTTCTAATAAAGTCAACCCAATATAAACTTGTCCAAAAATCATAATTATGCCATACGGGTGTGGTATAGAAGATCTACAATGGATAGGTCAACAGTCATTAGGTCGACCCCATATGGTCGACATGCATTAGGTCGACACTGACAAAAGGTCAACACAGCAATAGGTCGACAGGTACAATAGGTTGACACATAAAAAGGTCGACACGGGAAATGGTTGACACAAAAAAGGTCTACACATTGGTTTTTTTTTTGTGTTGTTTTTATCATCAGAGCACAGGGAACCTCAGTTAGTGGACTGTGTTCGCTTGCCATGCTGCGGACAAGGTGTCTCTCTCCGCTACTGCTGCTCTCGGCACAGGTTACTATTCCCAATCGTAGTCCACATGGATGGTAAGGTATGAAAAAGGTGTAAAAAAATGCAAAAAAACTTTAAAAGCTGTGTCGACCATATGTGTGTTGACTATTGCCATGTTGACAATTTGAACCAGTTGGTATTTTGTACCTGTCAACCTTTTGTTAGTGTCAACCTAATACATGTCGACCATATTGGGTCGACCTTATGACTGTCAAACTAGACATTGTCTGTCTATACACTGTAACCCATGCCATACACAACTTTGAAGCCTTTAAACCAGCAAAAAAATTAAAACTGATTTCAAAATGTAGGCACTCATAATTAGAGATGTGCTGCTGGCACTTTTCGTGTTTTGGTTTTGGTTCTAATCCCACTTTCGTGTTTTGGTTTTGGCTTGGTTTTGCCAAAACCACCCTTTCGTGTTTTGGTTTTGGATCTGGATGATTTTGAAAAAAACATAAAACAGCTAAAATCACAGAATTTGGGGGTAATTTTGCTCCTACAGTATTATTAACCTCAATAACAATCATTTCCACTAATTTCCAGTCTATTCTGAACACCTCACACCTCACAATATTGTTTTTAGGCCAAAAGGTTGCACCAAGGTTGCTGGATGACTAAGCTAAGCGACACAAGTGGACAACACAAACACCTGCCCCATCTTGGTATGGCACAGCAGTGTTAGACAGGAGGGCAGATTTAAAAAATAGGCCCCAAACCAGTGGTGTGCGGTGAGGTCAGTGGCTGGTGAGGCACTACAGCCATAATGTCCGCCGAATCCTGCCGATGAACCCTACCGCCGCCGAGCCAGTGCCCACTACTGTCCCTGAGCCAATGCCCGCTGCCACCGCCAATGGCTTACAAACTCGCCCACAATCAACTGACCCAGCCCACTAATTTGCATCTCAGTCCGATGCAGCCAATGCCCGCTGCCTGCCTGCTCATCATACTTGTGATATATTGTACATTTTTATAGAAAAAAAAAAATAGTGTTTGGGAAGGGAGTGGGAGGAGGACATGAATGCAATTTTGTTGTCCAGGGCTTCCTTTAACTTAATGGAGAAGTGTCTGAATGGGTTAAAAAAATGTAAAAAAAAATGTGTGAGGTCCCCCCTCCTAAGTATAACCAGCCTCGGGCTCTTTGAGCCGGTGCTGGTTGTTTAAATACTGAGAAAAAAATTGGATAGGGGTTCCCTGTATTTAGACAACCAGCACCGGGCTCTTAGTCCAGTCCTGATTCCAAAAATACGGGGGACAAAAGATGTAGAGGTCCCCCGAAATTTTTAAAACCAGCACCAGCCTCCACTAGCCAGGGACATAATGCCATAGCTGGGGGACACATTTATGTAGGTCCCTGCGGCCGTGGCATTACCCACCCCCAACTAGTCACCCCTGGCCGGGGTTCCCTGGAGGAGTGGGGACCCCTTAAATCAAGGACCCCCCTCCAGGCACCCAAGGGCCAGGGGTGAAGCCCGAGGCTGTCCCCAGCACCCCTGGGCGGTGGGTGCCGGGCTGATAGCCATGTGTGTAAAAAAAAACTATTGCTTTTTGTTGTGGAACTACAAGGCCCAGCAAGCCTTTCCCACTTGCTGGTACTTGGAGAACTTCAAGCACCAGCATGCGGGGAAATAACGGGCCCGCTGGTACCTGTAGTTCTACAACAACAAAAATACCCAAATAAAAACACAACACACACTGAGAAAGTAAAAATTTATTAAAACACACTTACACGCTCACACATACTTACCTACATCAAACGCACGTCCACTTGTCCAGTAGAATCCAATAGGGGTACCTGTAAAAATGAACATTACACTTACAAACTTCAATCCACAGGAGGGGGAGAGAGAGAGACTGACTAACCTGCTGCTGCTGGCTGTGAGCGGGAGGAGGTCGGGGGAGAGCCGCACACCGCTGCTTCTGTCAGCGGGGGACGGAGCTGATGGAGGAGGTCGGGGGAGAGCCGCAAGGGGGAGAGCCGCACACCGCTGCTCCTGTCAGCGGCCGGACGGAGCCGGCGGAGGAGGGGGAGAGCCGCACTGGGGAGAGCCGCACACCGCTGCTCCTGTTAGCGGGAGGACGGAGCCGGCAGAGGAGGACGTGGGGGAAGAGCCACTCACACTGCAGGGCCATCCCGACTACCTCCAACGCCACTCACCGCCAGGACCCGCCGCCTCCAGCGCCGCGTGTGGGTGATTGGACAATGGATCCAGCACTGGATCCACTGTCCAATCACAGGTGCCTTGCTGACATGGGGGTGATGTCCCTGTCAGCAAGGCACTTTTTTCAGTGCCGCTTTCATCATCTTTTTGAATGGGCTTTTACAGCCCAGTGCTTGGCCCCGCCCCCCGCTCTGTCCCCATTTCCATTATGTTTGGGAGGCACTGCTATCAGTGCCTCCCAAATGCATTTAAGCACAGAAAATTATTATAATTAAATAAATAAGATACTTATGACACAGAATATGTGTCAGACTCATAAGTATCTTCTTTATATTATTTTAATAATTAATCACAGGGGAGGCACTGCCTCCCCTGACTGCACGTCCCTGCCCCAAACAGCACATGATGCAAAGAAGAAAAAGAGGTGCAATGAGGTAGCTGGATGACTAAGCTAAGCGACACAAGTGTGCGGCACAAACACCTGGCCCATCTAGGAGTGGCACTGCAGTTACAGACAGGATGGCACTTAAAAAAACTAGTCCCCAAACAGCACATGATGCAAAGAAGAAAAAGGGGTGCAAGATGGAATTGTCCTTGGGCCCTCCTACCCACCCTTATGTTGTATAAACAGGACATTCATACTTTAACAAACCAATCATTTCAGCGACAGGGTCTGCCACACGACTTTGGCTGAAATGACTGGTTGGTTTGGGCCCCCACCAAAACAGAAGCAATAAATCTCTCCTTGCACAAACTGGCTCTATAGAGGCAAGATGTCGACCTCATCCTCATCCTCCGATTCCTCACCCTTTTCACTGTGTACATTCTCCTCCTCACAGAGTATTAATTCGTCCCCACTGGAATCCACCATCTCAGGTCCCTGTGTACTTTCTGGAGGCAATTGCTGGTAAAGGTCTTCCCGGAGGAATTTATAATTCATTTTGATGAACATCATCTTCTCCACATTTTGTGGAACTAACCTTCTACGCTGATCGCTGACAAGGTTACCGGCTGCACTAAACACTCTTACGGAGGACACACAGGAGGGGTGGCAACTTAGGTAAAATAAAGCCAGTTTGTGCTAGGGCATCCAAATTGCCTTTTTTTCTTGCCAGTATACATACGGACTGTCTAACATGCCTACTTGGATGCTGTCACTCATATAATCCTCCACCATTCTTTCAATGGTGACAGAATCATATGCAGTGACAGTAGACATGTCAGTAATCGTTGACAGGTCCTTCAGTCCAGACCAGATGTCAGCTTTCGCTCGTGACTGCCCTGCATCATGGCCAGCGGGTGGGCTAGGAAATCTTATCCTTTTCCTTGAAGCCCCAGTGGTGGGAGAAATTGAAGGAGGAGCTGTTGACGGGTCACATTCCACTTGAGTTGACAATTTACTCACCAGCCAGTCTTTGCACCTCTGCACTTTTGTGTCTGCCGGAAAGAGAGATACAACGTAGGCTTTAAACATAGGATCGAGCATGGTGGCCAAAATGTAGTGCTCTGATTTCAACAGATTGACCACCCTTGAATCCTGCAAAGTGAATGAAGGGCTCCATCCACAAGTTCCACAAACTTTGCGGAATCGCTCCGTCTTAGCTCCTCCTTTAATTTCTCCAGCTGCTTCTGCAAAAGCCTGATAAGCGGAATGACCTGACTCAAGCTGGCAGTGTCTGAACTGACTTCACATGTGGCAAGTTCGAAGGGTTGTAGAACCTTGCACAAGACAGAAATCATTCTCCACCGCGCTTGAGTCAGGTGCATTACCCCTCCTTTGCCTATATCGTAGGTGGATGTATAGGCTTGAATGGCCTTTTGCTGCTCCTCCATCCTCTGAAGCATATAGAGTGTGGAATTCCACCTCATTACCACCTCTTGCTTCAGTTGATGGCAGGGCAGGTTCAGGCGTGTTTGCTGGCGCTCCAGCCTTCGGCACGCGGTGGCTGAATGCCGAAAGTGGCCCGCAATTTTTCGGGCCACCGACAGCATCTCCTGCACACCCCTGTCATTTTTAAAAAAATTCTGCACCATCAAATTAATTGTTTGTGCAAAACATGGGACGTGCTGGAATTTGCCCAGATGTAATGCACGCACAGTATTGGTGGCATTGTCCGATATCACAAATCCCCAGGAGAGTCCAATTGGGGTAAGCCATTCTGCAATGATGTTCCTCTTTTTCCGTAAGAGGATGTCAGCTGTGTGCCTCTTATGGAAAATGGTGATACAAAGTGTAGCCTGCCTAGGAACGAGTTGGCGTTTGCGATATGCTGCTACTGTTGCCGCTGCTGTTGTTGCAGTGGGAGGCCATACATCTACCCAGTGGGCTGTCACAGTCATATAGTCCTTAGTCTGCCCTGTTCCACTTGTCCACATGTCCGTGGTTAAGTGGACACTGCATACAACCGCATTTTGTAGGACACTTGTGACTCTTTTTCTGACGTCTGTGTATATTCTCGGTATCGTCTGCCTAGAGAAGTGGAACCTACATGGGATTTGATACCGGGGACACAGTACCTCAAACAATTCTCTAAATCCCACTGAATTAATGGCGGATACCGGATGCACGTCTAACAGTTATCCGCTTTGCAAAAGGATGACTGTTGTCATATTTCATCTTCCTCACAAAGGACTGTTGGACAGTCAATTGCTTACTGGAAGTAGTACAAGTGGTCTTCCGACTTCCCCTCTGGGATGACGATTGACTCCCAGCAGCAAATACAGCAGCAGCAGCCGCAACAGCAGACGCACCACTCAAGGCTCCTCTGGAGGAATCCCAGTTAGGAGAGGAATTCTCAGTCTTGACAGTGACATGGCCTGCAGGAATACTTACGTTCCTGACTGAGGAGGAAGGTGACGTTCAGGGAGTTGGTAGTGTGGCTTGCAGGAGCTTGGGTACAGGAGGAAGAAGGGATTTAGGTGTCAGTGGACTGCTTACGCTCTTACTCAAAGTTTCACAACTTGACACTGACTTATGATGAATGCGCTGCAGGTGACGTATAAGACAGGATGTTCCTAGGTGGTTAACATACTTACCCCTACTTATTACTGATTGACAGAGGCAACAGGTGGCTTGACACCTGTTGTCCGAATTTGTGGAGAAATAATTCCACACCGAAGAGGTGGCTTTTTTGGTAGTTTGCCCAGGCATCACAATGGGCTTCTTCATCCCACGGACAACAGTTGTCTCCCCCGGTGCCTGACTTAAACAAACCACATCACCATCAGAATCCTCATCGTCAACTTCCTCCTCAGCGCCAGCAACACCCATATCCTCATCCTGGTGTACTTCAACAGTGACATCTTCAATTTCAATATCAGGAACTGGACTGTGGGTGCTCCTTCCAGCACTTGCAGGGGGCATGCAAATGGTGGAAGGAGCCACCTCTTCCCGTCCAGTGTTGGGAAGGTCAGGCATCGCAACCGCTGACACACTTGGACTCTCTTAGAGATTTGTGATACCATCTCAGAATGCACAGTTCTTTTCTGTACTCTTTCCAGCTTAACTCTTTTCATTTTTCTAGCGGGAGGATGATGGCTTCCATCGTCATGTGAAGCTGAACCACTAGTCATGAACATAAGCCAGGGCCTCAGCTGTTCCTTGCCGCTCCGTGTCGTAAATGGCATATTGGCAAGCTTATGTTTCTCCTCAGACCATTTAAATTTCTTTTTTCTGGGTCTTTTTACTTAAATTTGGCTTTTTGGATTTTACATGCACTCTACTATCACAATGGGCATCGGCCTTGGCAGATGACATTGATGGCATTTCATCATCTATGTCATGGCTAGTGGCAGCAGCTTCAGCACTAGGAGGAAGTGGTTCTTGATCTTTCCCTATTTTATCCTCCAAATGTTTTTTCTAGATTATTTTTCTGGAGTTATATAACACAATATGCGGCACAAGAGAGCATACCCCTACACCTCACAGAGCAAACCCTGTAAAAATTATTTGGATTAAATATTAATAACCCCTTTATTTGGAGTAAATAATATACAGCACAGGACAGCACCACTGAATTTATATGGCAGCACCACTGGACTGGATTAATACGGAATTATATGGATTTATATGGAATTATACGGCAGGATACCTGGAATTATACAGCAGTATTCCGGGAATTATAAGGCAATATCACTGGAATTATACGCCAATGTCACAGGAATTATACGCCAGTATCACGAGAATTATATGGCAGTATCACAGGAATTATATGCCAGTATTCCTAGAATTATTCGGCAATGTCACAGGAATTATACGTCAGTGTTCCGAGAATGATATGGCAATATCACAGGAATTATACGGCAATGTCACTGGAATTATATGCCAGTATCACAGGAATTATATTGCAGTATCACAGTAATTATACGCCAGTATTCCGAGAATTATACGACAATGTCACAGAAATTATATGACAGTATTCCGAGAATTATATGGCAATATCACAGGAATTATATGGCAATGTCACAGGAATTATACGCCAGTATGATGGGAATTATATGGCAGTATCACAGGAATTATACGCCAGTATTCCGATAATTATACGGCAATGTCACAGGAATTATACGCCAGTATTCCAAGAATTATATGGCAATATCACAGGAATTATACGGCAATGTCACAGGAATTATACGGCAGTATCACGGGAATTATATGGCAGTATCACAGGAATTATACGCCAGTATCACGAAAATTATATGGCAGTATCACAGGAATTATACGCCAATATTCCGAGAATTATACGGCAATGTCACAGGAATCATACGCCAGTATTCCGAGAATTATACGGCAATGTCACAGGAATTATACGCCAGTATTCCGAGAATTATATGGCAATATCACAGGAAATATACGGCAATATAGGAATTTTACGCCGGTATTCCGAGAATTATACTGCAATGTCACAGGAATTATACGCCAGTATCACAGGAATTATATGCCAGTATCACAGGAATTATACGCCAATATTCCGGGAATTATATGGCAGTATCACAGGAATTATACGGCAGTATTCCGATAATTATACGGCAATGTCACAGGAATTATTCGTCAGTATCACAGGAATTATATGCCAGTATCACAGGAATTATACGCCAATATTCCGGGAATTATATGGCAGTATCACAGGAATTATATGCTAGTATTCCGAGAATTATAAGGCAATGTCACAGGAATTATACGCCTGTATTCCGAGAATTATATGGCCATATCACAGGAATTATACGGCAATATCATAGGAATTATATGCCAGTATTCCGAGAATTATACGGCAATGTCACAGGAATTATATGCCAGTATCACGGGAATTATATGGCAGTATCACGGGAATCATACTCCAGTATTCCGAGAATTATACGGCAATATCACAGGAATTATACGGCAATATCATAGGAATTTTACGCAAGTTTTCCGAGAATTATACGGCAATGTCACAGGAATTACACGCCAGTATTCCGAGAATTATACGGCAATGTCACAGGAATTATACACCAGTATCACGGGAATTATACGACAATATCACGGGAATTATACGCCAGTATCACGGGAATTATACGGCAGTAACACTGGATATATGGCAGCAGAGGGCACCACCGTGACTGGTCACTGGACTGATGCTACACAAGACACTTCCCCTGGTCTAATGCAGGACAACACAGCACCACTGAAAAGGAGTTATACAGCTACACTGGATATATGGCAGCAGAGGACACCATCACTGTGACTGGTCACTGGACTGATGCTGCACAAGACACTACCTCTGGTCTGATGCAAGACAACACAGCACCAATGAAAGGGATTTATACAGCTACACTGGATATATGGCAGCAGAGGACACCACCACTGTGACTGGTCACTGGACTGATGCTGCACAAGACACTACCCCTGGTCTAATGCAGGACAACACAGCACCAATGAAAGGGATTTATACAGCTACACTGGATATATGGCAGCAGAGGACACCACCACTGTGACTGGTCACTGGACTGATGCTGCACAAGACACTACCCCTGGTCTAATGCAGGACAACACAGCACCACTGAAAGGGACTTATACAGCTACACTGGATATATGGCAGCAGAGGACACCACCACTGTGACTGGTCACTGGATTGATGCTGCACAAGATACTACCCCTGGTCTAATGCAAGACAATACAGCAAAAATGTAAGGGACTTATACAGCAGCCAGCAGCACTGGGGACATATAGCAGCACAGGACACCAACACTGTGACTGGCTGGACTGAGCAGCACAACACAGCACAAGACTCGCCACCCCACTTTCCCGCCCCCACATAGACACTGAGGATGGAGACACGTCCTCTCACTACACTCTCCGAGACTGGAGTGAAAATGGCTGTGACGCACGGCTCCTTATATGGAATCTAAATCCCGCGAGAATCCGACAGCGGGATGATGACGTTGTGCCTCGTTCCGGAACCGGGCTCAGAGCGTGAAGTCCGGTAGGGTTCGGTTCTCTGAGAACCGAACCTGCTCATCTCTACTCATAATAGCTTGTTACGAGAGACCAGTAAATGCATCTTCACGGTTGGGTCACATTACTATGACCACCTCCTACATTTGACGTCGGCAGCGCTTAGCCCATGAAGTACATCACGTGTCGTGTGTGGCTTGGTGGGTATTTAAGGTGTGCGATTGGCCATCTGCACACATATCACTTGTTGTTGTCATGGGTAAAAGAGGCAATTATCAGAGTTGCAAAAAGGAATGATTATTGGCTTTCGGCCAAGGGTGGCAGTATTTCTAAAACAGCGCAGTTTGTGAACTGTCCGCGTGCTGCTGTGGTGAAGGTGTATCGTGACTGGACAAATGGCACCATTGCGAATAACTGACGTGGAAACTGCGGAGCACCACATGCCATTGATGTGAGAGGTGAACGCCTGCTACGAAGGTGCGTGAGGGCCGACCGACATGCTGTTGCTGCAGCTCATCATCAAAAAGAACCTGTGCCAACCTACAGTACCAGCAGTGACGTGCGGTGAGGTCAGAGGCTGGGGAGGAACAAATGGTGATGGGTCTCAGTGACGGGAGTCTGTCTCACCCCCTACACAATGTCTTATGTCTCTGCACTGCATCCATGCAAACTTCAGGAAAACATACTTACAGTAATAGCCAGGTCATAGCCATAACCCTAGTTTTGTGAGTAAACTGATGGATACTAACTTCTGGGTGAAGTGCCCCCTATTGCACCTTCACCTGCAGATCACCGCTGGCCTGGCAAAGGGGGTACAGTCAGCAGCACCTGGGGAGGGAGAGCAGGAACATATATGTACACTATGTGTCACTACTGTAGCCACACACACACACACACACACACACACACACACACACACACACACCAGTCCCCACACTCACTACATATGCCATACACACACCTGTACCCACACTCACTACAGATGACACAAACGCCTGTCCTCACACTCACTGCAGATGACACACACACCTGTCCCCACATTCACTACAGATGACACACACACCTGTACCCACACTCACTACAGATGACACACACACACACACACACACACACACACACACACACACCTGTCCCCACACTCACTACAGATGCCACCCACACACACATAGTCCATTCCCCACTCTCACTACTGATATCACACACACACACACTCCTGTCCCCACACTCACTACAGATGGCACACACACCTGTCCCCACACTCACTATAGATGCCACACACACACACACACACACACACACACACACACACACACACACACTCCTGTCCCCACATTCACTACAGATGCCCCCCCCCCCACACACACACAGTCCTGTCCCCACACTCACTACAAATGACACACACACACTCCTGTCCCTGCAGTCACTACAGATGACTGACACACACACGCAGAGTCCTGTCCCCACACTGGCTGCTACTCACCCCAGTCACGGTGCACGGGTGCTGGCAATTCAGGTCCTCGTTTTCCCTCCTCCCCTGCCACACTGCTCAGGATAGATGCTAAAACCTAGTGTGGGCTAAGGGACCTGTGACGTCAGGCGGCGGAGCAAGGATGGCTGGATACTACTTTCAGTATCCACGCCACCAACTATTACCCTTAGTAATCAGGTGGCGAGCGAAGCGAGCCACCATGCCTGAAGTGTGGCGAGCGTCTATTTCTGGACCCTTTGCCGAACTTGCTCCTCCCCTTCTCTTGCGTATCACGTGGGTCACATGTCCCTTAGCCCACTAGGAAATAGACACAACCCACTGCTCAGCTCCAATCTTCCTGGACTACCTGGATTGGTCACATAACCAATCCGAGCTGTCCATCAGAGCTCAAGAACGCCCCCACTGCGAGGCACGCCTCCCATTTCCCTGTTCTGTGCAGTCTGATTGGCCGCTGTGTAGCCCCGCCGATCTGTACAGACAGTGCCTGACAGTGTGAGAGATGAGGCTGAGCTGCCGCTGCCTCATCTCTATCTCTCCCTGCAGTTCCAGGAGCCCTACAAATCTGGCCAGTTTTATCTATATAAATGGTTGCATTAATACAAAGAAGATGCTTAGAAGTTATGAATATCTTTGTGTTATTCCAATCATTGCTATAGTGAGTATGATAGGGAGCATGACAGGTGAAGCTCTGCCTCCCCTGACTGCACGTCCCTGAGTACCAGCACCTTATTGAGTCACTCACAGCCCTTCTAGCTGCTGTCCGTGCAGCACACCATGGTTACTCTGGCTATTAGCTGGTGGTCATAATCAGAGCCGGATTAAGGGGGGGGGGGGGGCTGAGGGGGTTAGTACCCCGGGCCCTCCTATTTCAAGGGGCCCCCTGACCAGAGTTGCACAAACATGGTCCCCACTGCTGGAAGCCGGTACAGATCTTCTGCAAAAGGTCTGTTCCGGCGAAGTCCCCAGAGAGCAGCTTCGCTTCTCTGATGCGCCGCTGTCTCTGGTTCTCTAACGGCCACCTCTTTCCAAGTTCCCTGTAGCCGGCTCGAGCTGCTGCAGCTGCGGTATGCTTGGGGTGAAGTGATGTCCTACCGGGCAGGGGTGCAGTGTGCCGGCCGCTGTTATGTCCCGATGGTGTTGGGAGCAGGATGGGAATGCTGCCAGTGCTGCGCGGCAGAGGTACTCTTGTACTCGCTGTCCTATTCTTCAGGGTTTTGGGAGGAAGGGGGGGGGGGGAGGGTGTGCTCGCGGCTGCCTGCTGTGGTGTGTGGGACAAAGCGGTGCTCTCTGTGGTATACAGTGTACCGTGCGTCCCACATGTTTTATATATATATATATATATACAGTATATGTATGTATCATGATGATCATGATGTCGAAGTCGGAAAAATTAGACATACAAACCACACACAGATTGGCGCTTCTCGGTGGTGGTGTAAGGACGCAATTGGCGTATATGGATGCACCATGTTTCTTTAACGTACATCATGCATAGAGTCGCACGGCATGCATGTTGCAGCATGGTGGGTGTATATACGGTAAAAGGCGCAATCACTGAGAAACGCCATAAAGACGCACACAGACACATATTTCATACAACACCTAAATTACACATAGACAAAACATGTCCAACACCAGACTTGTATTATTTTGTGTAATTATAAAAGAGTGTAAAACCAGATATATATGTATTATTGGGATGGAACAAGTTAATTATATCATGCTTAGTGTCAAAATGGTCAGGAGAATGTGTGGATTCATTTGATAGCTATGGGTAAATTGTAGCACATTGCAACGATTAGTTATGACCAAATGTATGAATATAAAGTCACATTCTGCGAGAACAAAGGAAGCATGTGGGCAGAAGCCCAGTGGTTAACCCCTATAACTGCATCTTGAAACTGGACATTGCTTGCATATGAACTGACCAATAACACACAATGAATGAGAAACCTCCCTCCCCTGGGCCAATGGAAGGAGACCGAAACCAACAACCTGTTAACTCCCACTGTTTGAGATATGCAGTTTTTTACGGCATAGTTAGTTAGTAGCTGAGAGGAAGAAATGGAAGAAGGTTCTATGGGACAGGGTGACGTATGCTGGCTGTAACTGATTCTTATGTAACTGTAACACTATCTTATATTTACATATGTTATACTGAATGATATACTGTACATATGTTATTTTGTATGCATAACTTTTAATATCAAATACATATATACCTCTGAGCATTGAACCTCAGTATACCATGTGTGTGAGTACTTGCTTTCTCTTAAGGGACATAGTGCTGCGACGTTCAGCACACTATTAGCGTATATGGTAATAAGATGCGCCTTGCGTTCGCAGTATATATTAATGCTGGCATTGTAAATGTTTATTTAAAATAATGGAAATTCACAATGACTACATGCTACAGAGCCATGCTGTATGGCTTTCCTCTGCATGCATTATCCACATCCGGAATATATATATATATTAGAGATGAGCGGGTTCGGTTCCTCTGAATCCGAACCCGCCCGAACTTCATGTTTTTTTACACGGGTCCGAGCGACTCGGATCTTCCCGCCTTGCTCGGTTAACCCGAGCGCGCCCGAACGTCATCATCACGCTGTCGGATTCTCGCGAGGCTCGGATTCTATCGCGAGACTCGGATTCTATATAAGGAGCCGCGCGTCGCCGCCATTTTCACACGTGCATTGAGATTGATAGGGAGAGGACGTGGCTGGCGTCCTCTCCGTTTAGAAATAGATAGGAGAGTAAGAGTGAGACACTTCATTTACTGGAGCTTAGGAGGAGTACTCAGAGAGTGCATAATTTTGCTGACAGTAGTTAGTTAGTTATACTAGTGACTGACCAGTGAGACCACCAGTGCAGTTTTATTATTATTTAATATAATCCGTTCTCTGCCTGAAAAAAACGATACACAGTGACTCAGTCACATACCATATCTGTGCTCAGCCCAGTGTGCTGCATCATCTATGTATAATATCTGACTGTGCTCACACAGCTTAATTGTGGGGGAGACTGGGGAGCAGTTGTTATAGGTTATAGCTGGAGCCAGGAGTACATATTAAACAGTGCACACTTTTGCTGCCAGAGTGCCACTGCCAGTGTGACTGACCAGTGACCTGACCACACTGACCACCAGTATATTGTGATTGTCTGCCTGAAAAAGTTAAACACTCGTCGTGTGACTTGTGTGGTGTTTTTTTATTCTATAAAAAACTCGTTCTGCTGACAGACAGTGTCCAGCAGGTCCGTCATTATATAATATATACCTGTCCGGCTGCAGTAGTGATATATATATATATTTTATATCATTATTTATCATCCAGTCTATACTAGCAGCAGACACAGTACGGTAGTTCACGGCTGTAGCTACCTCTGTGTCGGCACTCGGCAGTCCATCCATAATTGTATACCACCTACCCGTGGTTTTTTTTTTCTTTCTTCTTTATACATACTACATCTCATTATCATCCAGTCTATATTAGCAGCAGACACAGTACAGTACGGTAGTCCACGGCTGTAGCTATCTCTGTGTCGGCACTCGGCAGTCCATCCATAATTGTATACCACCACCTACCCGTGGTTTTTTTTTCTTTCTTCTTTATACATACTACATCTCATTATCATCCAGTCTATACTAGCAGCAGACACATTACGGTAGTCCACGGCTGTAGCTACCTCTGTCTCGGCACTCGGCAGTCCATCCATAATTGTATACCACCTACCCGTGGTTTTTTTTTCTTTCTTCTTTATACATACTACATCTCATTATCATCCAGTCTATATTAGCAGCAGACACAGTACGGTAGTCCACGGCTGTAGCTACCTCTGTGTCGGCACTCGGCAGTCCATCCATAATTGTATACCACCTACCCGTGGTTTTTTTTTTCTTTCTTCTTTATACATACTACATCTCATTATCATCCAGTCTATATTAGCAGCAGACACAGTACGGTAGTCCACGGCTGTAGCTACCTCTGTGTCGGCACTCAGCAGTCCATCCATAATTGTATACCACCTACCCGTGGTTTTTTTTTTTCTTTCTTCTTTGTACATACTACTATAGTATAGTAGCTTACTGTAGCAGTCTGCGGTGCTGCTGAGCTGACAGTGTCCAGCAGGTCCGTCATCAGTCATCATTACCTAATAAATATATTATCTACCTGTCCGGCTGCAGTACTAGTGATATTATATATACATACATAT